>NC_091335.1:31992717-32040217 GCF_038502225.1 Cherax quadricarinatus
GCTGCTGCTGTTTGTTGCCTGTCTTCCTGCTCCTGCTGCTGCTGTTGACTGTCTTCCTGCTGCTGCTGTTTGTTGCCTGTCTTCCTGCTGCTGCTGCTGCTTGTTGCCTGTCTTCCTGATGCTTCTGCTTCTTGTTGCCTGTCTTCCTGCTGCTGTTTGTTGCCTATCTTATTGCTGCTGCAGCTGTTTGTTGCCTGTATTCCTGCTGGTCCTGCTGCTTGTTGCCTGTCTTTCTGGTGGTGCTACTGCTTGTTGCCTGTCCTCCTGCCGCTGCTGCTGTTTGTTTCCAGTCTTCCTGCTGCTGCTGCTTGTTGCCTGTCTTCCTGCTGCTGCTGCTGTTTGTTGCCTGCCTTCCTGCTGCTGCTGCTGTTTGTTGCCTGTCTTCCTGCTGCTGCTGCTGCTTGTTGCCTGTCTTCCTGCTGCTGCTGCTGCTTGTTGCCTGTCTTCCTGCTGCTGCTGCTTGTTGCCTGTCTTCCTTCAGCATTACTCATGTAAGCTACAGCGCCATAACCTCTGGTTGACGCATCACAGAACACATGTAATGTGTAATTGTTTCCCTCTTGACCTATTTGTCTGGGAAATGTAATTTGATGAAGTTGTTTAAACTCCTTGGATATTTCATCCCATGCTTGACTCATTTCTAGAGGCAATTTCTCATCCCGTCCAATTTTGAGCTTCCATGTATCTTGCATAAGCATTTTACCCTTTATGGTGGTTTAGAAAGACACGTAAGCAAACACTATGATATATTTATTAGAAAACGTTTCGGTCCTGGGACCTTGATCACTTCTAACATACAGAGGTAGAAAGGCATTATATATATAGGCGGAGAGTGAGGTGTGACGCACGTGACCTGAGGAATGTCATAAGAACATAAGAACATAAGAATGGAGGAACACTGTAGAAGGCCTACTGGCCCATGCGAGGCAGGTCCTTATCAAAACAACCTCTGCCTATGATGAGGACGGGTAGACGATGAAATCATGTGACTCCTGTGTTGTTGGGTTGGTGCTGCTTAAGTATCATATATGCCAATGTTTTTGAAATTTTGTAGTTTCCAGAAGCCTCACTAATCGCCGTCACCGACACTATAGAACGCAACACTGGAAACTGGAAGGGCCCGGGCCGGGAGAATACCGCCTAATCTTTAACAACAACAACTGTATGTTAGAAGTGATCAAGGTCCCAGGACCGAAACGTTTTCTAATAAATATGTCATAGTGTTTGCTTACGTGTCTTTCTAAACCAACTTGTCGGTATTTATTACCAAGGTTTATACCACCCTTTATGGTAATTGGTGAGACGAGTCCTAGAGGATCAAAACATTGTGATACCTCTGACAATAAACTACGTTTAGTGAGTGTACTGCATGATTTATTGTTTATCCTTTTGAGACTCAAAGTATCTTCCTGTGTGTTCCAATTAAGTCCCAGCATATTGTTGCAATCAGGAATTTCAGTTTCAGGGAAATCTTCTTTGATAAGTTCCCTTAATTGCTTTGAATTAGTATTCCACATCCTTAGAGGCATATTTGCTTC
Source organism: Cherax quadricarinatus (assembly GCF_038502225.1). Taxonomy (NCBI): domain Eukaryota; kingdom Metazoa; phylum Arthropoda; class Malacostraca; order Decapoda; family Parastacidae; genus Cherax; species Cherax quadricarinatus. The sequence goes on from NC_091335.1 coordinate 31,994,256, forward strand.
CTTCATCTCCTTGTTAGCTTCTCTGTATAAGGATTTCAAATCCTCCTCTTTATTCACAGTACCTTGAAGATTGTCCACATAGAAAATTTTCTTTAAGATTTCTTTGAAGGGACTTTCAGATTTCTTCAAATGTGTATTCAGAGTAGCTTCTGGTAAGAATGGAGAGGATGTTGCACCAAATAATACTGATTTGAAACGATAAGTTTTCACAGGACTTTGAGGATCATGTGGATTTTCAGGCCACAAGAATCGAGTATAATCTCTATTTCTTGTAGTCCTACTCTTAAGAAAGCTTTGGAAATATCAGCCGTGTAGGCATATGGGTTTGTGCGAAATTTCATAAGCACGTCTCCAAGCTTCTCAGTTAGTGAGGGTCCGGTCATCAGACAGTCTTATTAAGACTTGCTACATCTTTATTTGCACGTGCGCTGCAATTATATACAACACGTAGTGGAGTGGTTTCAGAATCTTTTCTGACTCCATGGTGCGGAAGATAATGAGCTTCTGTCAACTTATCTTCGACTATTTCCTCAATGAATTTATTGTCCAACTGTTCTTGTATGATATTATCATAGACAGTCAGTAGTAGCTCTGGATTCTTCCTGAGCTCATGTATTTGTGCTTTCATTTGTCCGAAAGCCATGCGATAATTGCTAGGCAGATGTGGTGGATTTAATTTCCATGGTAACCTAACCCAATACTGTCCATCTTCATATTTGACAGTGTCCAAATATTGGCTATAAGTCTGAGACTCTTGTGGGCTTGGTTTATTTACATCAATACCTATCGCATCTAAATCCACAACTTATCAACTGGTTCATTCATTTCTTCCAGTAACGATAATTTTTGCTGTGGTACATGATCAGCGGTTATTCTCGTAACTAGTACATTTTCCACTGAATCAATATCAGCTTCTTTCCCACTTTGAGAGGGAATGGGACCACATATCATGTGGCCTCCTGCTGTTTTCAGCAAGTGAACATCATGTTTACTTACTATATTTTGCACAAAAGAGTGATAATAATCACTTCCAATGATTAAATCAATTGGACTAATAGTGTCCGTCTGTATGTCAGGACAGGCGAACTTGACCTTAGCTGCTTTCAGTGCTGCAACTGTTTCTTTTAATCCCTGGATCTGCACAGACTTAGGCAAATCATCTACTACCACAGCTTCTACTGTCTTTTTCCTGTTTCCTAGACCAACAGTGATTCTGGCTAGGTCATATGTCTGTTTACCAGAATTGTGGAAAAAAACAGCTATATCTAACTGTATTTTGGCATAGGGTTGTTTATTCAGTTTCTGCAACACTGTTCTTCTTATGAAGGACCTTTGTGAGCCTTGGTCAAATAGTGTTAGCACATTGGTTTTGTGTAATTTATTAGATAACTCAACTCGAGCTATCGGGAGAGCAGTTGCTTTAAACTTATCTCTCACATTTAATGCTGTTCCTTGTTGACTTCCTGATTCTGTGGAAGTCTGCTGCTGTTCAGCAAAAGTATTTGGGCATAATGCTGTATGATGCATACCCTTGCATTTAAAACACTTCTTCAGTGAGCATTTTCCTCCCTTGTGTTCACCTAAACACTTGATGCATCTTTTCAGCTGATGAACACGTTGTTTACGTGCCTCCATTGATGTGTATTGACTACAATACTGTGCCCAATGTGTTCCATCACAAAGTACACATTTTGGAGTACGTTTATGTGTGACAGTCTGTTTACTGTCTGTTGTATTCACAGCTTGATAAATGCCTATATGGGATTTCCCATTCTGTGGTTTAGTGGGAGTAGGTATACTCTTTTTATACTGAGTTGAAGATTTATTATCCACCAGATTTGTGGATTTTTCATCTTGTCTCGTTGCTTGCATGCATGAAACTATTGTTTGTAAACCATTGCTAATTTCTTCACAAGTGAAATAGCGTTTATTGAACATAATATTTAATCATTCAATAGTTTGTGGTGACAACTTATCTTGTACAATGCCACTGATAAACCAATCACATTGCCTTGGGTCATATTTAGCACCTAGAGATCTGAGACTATTGTCTAATGTGATTCTAAATGACTGCATGTCTGAAAAACAATGTTTGGGTGGCTTCAAGCTTGATATTAAGACTGCATGTCTAACTCTGGCCTTGTCAGCATCGAAGTAATTGTCTGCTAAGACACGTAAGGCTATTTGATAATTACCTTTGACCACCGGAAATGACTTAATCAGTTCATAGGGTTCTCCCTTCACAAGACATTTAAGGTAATTGAACTTACCAATCTCATCTATGTCAGTTCGTGAATTTACTAGGGACTGAAAACCACTAATGAATTCTTCATAATTATGACCTTGGAAAATAGGTAATGACAATGTAGGTAAGCTTGGTAATGGTACACTTGTTGTTGTTACAGGTGTAACAGGTGTTTGACCACTAGTTACAGTAGGTCTCTGTGACAGTTTTGCGGCAGATAGCCTGTACTCCTGTCCACCTTAAGTCAGCAATAATCGAGTCAGACACTACTGACCTACTAAGCTTAACCTCAGGGTCAATGACCATGAAGGGTACACCGTACATGTGGCTGGTGTTTATGGCTTGAGTTTGCTGTGTCAGCCTGACCACGATGATTAATCGTAAATAACGATGTTATACACTTCATTCACTATACACTATAAATGTCACTGTATAACTGTAAATCACACGTGAATATTACTTACACATATATAAATGTCACTTAATATATATTTGAAAGCTTAAATTTATATATAAGTTCCTTTAATATAACAGGTATATCTATAAGAAACAAACTTTAACACAATCTTGTCTCTTGATTTCTGTTTATAAACATTATAAACACTATGTGTATATACACGCAGACAAACCGAACATCAGTTGGGTTGTTGTCTTAGTCAGCTATTTTCGAGCTTGGAGCAGTGGATGCAGGGTGCCATCCCCCGTTTTCTTGTTGGGTGAGTCACTCAGCTCCCGTTTTCTTTAGGTGAACGCTGGGTGAGCGCCCGTTTTCTTTTGGCTGCCCATTCTCTGTGATTGAGTCTGGAGGGACTCATTTATACTGATTTATATTGTAAAACACTAGCTTTACAGCTTTTTTCGAAGGGCCTTGGCTCGTAGGTTATTTGTACACTGTAGTACAACATATTTGGACAATAGTGTGGCCTTTATCCGGTTCGAGCATGACCAAAATGTTGAGAAATGGGATTACCAGTTAAGCTTAATTTTAAATTTAAATATAGGGAACACTTAGCTGATAAAAGACAGAAAATCGTCTACACAGCCGCCCCTGCAGATGAGGTCTTGAATTGTCATGATCATCTCTCAACAGGCTGTAATGAGTTATAATTTGTAAGATTATAAATTACCCCTAGGGGGTGTTATGTCAGCATATTTCATTTACTGATGGCTGACAAACTTACTTGTGTGGACTCAAAAGTCCGCCCCTTACTGCCGAGTATAGGTTGATTACAAACTCCTTGCGACTCAAGAACTGCACAGTCCCCCGTACTACAAGAAATTCGTAACCTACCTTGCTCTTGTAGCGTGAGCTATGGTGTTCTTCACACCTTCGACAGATATCGGTGACTTGATAGAAGCTGAAGTGTCCTTGGATGTCCACGTCTTCCATAGTCTAGGAAAACGCACACTGGTACACTATGTTCCACAAGATTTGTCTTTATTGTTCACAATCTTATCACTAAAGAAGCTGATCACACTTCTCTTAAGTGTTTGTGTTTTACGAGACACTTTGTTCACACTAACGTACAGATCAGTGTTCTTTGCTGGTTATCCTGGCGTCAGTGTCACTCTCAGTAGAGTCAAAAGTAATCTCAAGACGCCACAGCACCCCATGCCGTCACTGCCCCTTGCACAAAGGAAAAGCTGACATAGTACTTTTGCTTCCTTGCCACTTCCTCGATGAAGCAAAGCAGAATGTTTGATTCTTGCTGTCTTAAGCATAGACAACAATGTCCACTATCTTTACTATGGTAATAAAGTGGGAGCAGGATTTTCCTTAATTGTCCTGCTATGGTAAGAGATGAACTGTCTTTTATTAAACTACACTTTGCAACACTGCAAGGAGCGTCGGTCAAAGCGACCACGTCCCATACTCATACTGCATCTGCTATCAATTACTTGCTGTAGCAGTAAACAAGATGCTTGCCCCTTCTGAGAGGGCTGGGCCCCTCAGGGCTGAAAGGGGCTGAAGGGGGCTGAAGGGGGCTGAAAGGGGCTGATAACCCCCTCCTGGAGAAAATTTCTCCACAATCACCCCCCCTGGTCACGTGACTCCGTGCTGCTGCTGCCCAGCAACACCGAGAAGCCGGCAGGGAAACGAGCAACGAGCGATAATTACAGTAGTTAGACAATCAAGACTTGAACTATGAGCACTGAATAACATATATATAAATGTTACATCCTACCTAATAGCATAACTAAGTCAAATAATAATATAAAGCAATATATTTACAATTTAGCTATTATCGCAAATATAAGCAATATAAAATTATATGAACAGGTAATATACATTATATACATTGTGATCCATTCAGGGGCCGCAATAATTACCCAGATGGAGCCTCAAGATATCATAGCACTATTAATATTGTTCTCAATATAAGGGGTAACTGGACTTGATATTATTCTGACAAAACCAGAAACATGTTACAAGCTAGATGCTAGATGCTACACGCTAGATGCTAGATGCTACACGCTAGACGCTAGATGCTACACGCTAGATGCTACACGCTAGATGCTACACGCTAGATGCTAGACGCTAGATGCTACACGCTACACGCTAGATGCTACACGCTAGATGCTACACGCTAGATGCTACACACTAGATGCTACACGCTAGATGCTAGATGCTACACACTAGACGCTAGATGCTACACGCTAGACGCTACACGCTACACGCTAGATGCTACACTCTAGATGTTAGATGCTACAAGCTAGATGCTACATGCTAGATGCTAGACGCTAGATGCTTGACGCTAATGCTACACGCTAGATGCTACATGCTAGATGCTTGATGCTAGATGCTACACGCTAGATGCTTGATGCTAGATGCTACATGCTTGACGCTAGATGCTTGATGCTAGATGCTTGACGCTAGGTGCTTGATGCTAGATGCTACACACTAGACGCTTGATGCTTGATGCTAGATGCTAGATGCTTGACGCTAGACGCTAGATGCTTGACGCTAGATGCTTGACTCTAGATGCTTGATGCTAGATGCTTGACGCTAGATGCTTGACGCTAGATGCTTGACGCTAGATGCTTGACGCTAGATGCTTGACGCTAGATGCTTGATGCTAGATGCTTGACGCTAGATGCTTGACGCTAGATGCTTGACGCTAGATGCTTTATGCTAACGCTAGATGCTTCACGCTAGATGCTTCACGCTAGATGCAGGATGCTACATGCTAGATGCTAAACGCTAGCTGCAGGATGCTACATGCTAGATGCTAAACGCTAGCTGCCAGATTCTATATGCAAGATGTTAGATAGTAGATGCTGGATGGTAGACGCAAGATGCGAGATGCTGGACGCTAGACTCGTGTACTACCCCCCCACTTCCACAGACTCGTCTACTACCCCCAACTTCCAAAGACTCGTGTACAACCCCCCCTTCCGCAGACTCGTGTACAACCCCCCCCTTCTGCAGACTTGCGTACAACCCCCCTTACTTCCGCAGACTCGTGTACTCCCCCCCACTTCCACAGATTCGTGTACTACCCCCCCCCCCCCACTTCTGCAGACTCGTCTACTACCCCCCCCACTTCCACAGACTCGTGTACTACCCCCCTGTTGCGAATAAGAAATTTTTTAAAGAACTTCAGAATGTGGCCTGTTACCATTCATTTCTCATGCAACAAGATTTTTGGATCCGAGTTAATTAAAGTTTTAGAGCCTAGGGGAAATAATTTCAACTGGGAAACTCCATAGAATAATATTCAAATTTATTAAAGTATTTAAATACAATACTTTATCTTCTCTTTGTAGTTAATGTAACTTAATACTTTTTACAATAAATTTACCATATACATTTAGTTCAAAATCATGGAAATGTCACATTAATAAGGAAGTTTAATTATTCTTCCTGTAATTCAGTCTTCAATAACATTTACGTCTTTGTCTTAACAAGACTAAACTCAAAATACAAAAGGTACAAGATTTAACAAGACCTTTGAATCTGGCCATAAAGTATCTCTATGGATTACTGAACTGACCAAGAATATAAATATCAAAAGAATCTTTCAGAGTAATGAGGAACAAATTGAGTCAGCTCTATAGTCCAATTCTCAAAACCATTCAACTGTACACCGTAAGAGCCAATATACGATCAGTTGTCAGGGCTAGAGCAGAGAGCAGACTGACTACTTGCCAGTCTGTTGACGTGTCGTCAGGTTGGATCAGCTGACCCACGTCAGCCAGCCGGACATAAACAATTGAACAATTCACCGGATAGTTCCAAGACTTACTCTATATACACAAGAAATCCTACCTAACAATAATACAAAAATAATAGTGATAATAACAAAATAGTGATAACAAAATAGTGATAATAGTGATAATAGTGATAACGATAATACCATGGTATTTTTCATATATTAACAGATAATAATATAATGCCGAAAGTCTCTATTTTAGCTATAAACGGGGACTTTTGCGCTATAATATTAAGTGATGAACATATTCTCTTACAATAGTTAAATAACACAGGATGACCAATTTCGAAGATATAACACCCCCCCCCCGTACGACAATAGGTCGCCGTAGGGAGTTTACAAGCGTCCTTGGTAATATCTCCTTTATAATAAGCGTCCTCTTGGTAAATAAGGCATATAGTATGACCGAAAAATGGAGAAGAAATAACTCGATCAGCATGGTTATTTGCCAGACGATGAGCTTTTGGAACAATGGCCGGAAGAACTATCTGGAGTGGCTTCCATCATAATTCGAGAATAGGAGTCTCGGACATGACTGTCAGGGTCATCCATGTGGACTTAATACTTCGTCCCATCAATGAAACGGCTTTCATAGTCATACTGTCAACATAAAAGAAAATCGTTAACAAAAATATATAATATATATATAAATTAGGCTCTGAGAGTACTCATTACTTTACATTTTAAGGTATACGTTTTTTTTTCAGGGGAGCAATTATGTTAAGGGATCCACTTAAGTGTTGAATACTAATCAGATAAGGTTGGATCCTCAGAGCCCACCTGAGGATTCGGGTATTCTTTGATTTCATAGAATTAATATAAATTAAAGGGTTGTGATCAGAAAATACCATAACTTTATGGGGGGAGGTTCCCAGATAAATGTCAAAATGTTCCAAAGATATTACTAGGGCAAGAGCTTCTTTCTCTACAGTGGCGTAATTCTTTTGGTGACGTTTTAACTTTGAAGAAAAATAAGATATAGGATGCAAAATATCAGTAGAGGGGGATTTCTGAAGTAACACCGCCCCCACAGCATAACCGCTGGCATCGATGTGTAAATAGAAGGGTTGATTAAAGTCAGGACTTTTCAATACGGGTGACGAATGAAGCAACCGCTTCAACGGATTAAAAGCTATCTCACAATCTTTCGTCCAGCAAAACTTCATCTTACTACTGGTTAACTCAGTAAGAGGAGATGCAACCTGAGAAAAATTAGGACAGAAACGTCGATAATAACCAGTCATTCCAAGGAACCTCTGTATAGACTTTCTATCTTGAGGGATAGGAAACTCGGCAATGGCCCTAACTTTTTCATCAACAGGACGTACCTCACCCTGACCTATACAAAAACCGAGGTATTTAATCTTGGCTTGTCCAAACTGACACTTGGCTAAATTTATGGTGAAGTTGTACTTTTCTAACTTCTTAAATAAGGTTTCCAGGCGAATTAAATGTTGCTCCCACTCATTGCTATATATACAAGATCATCTAGATATGCATCCACTCCTTCTAAATCATTGGTCAGCAGGTTCATCAGGCGCTGAAAGGTAGAGGCCGCGTTACACAACCCGAAGGACATAACACGATAATTGAATAATCCTCCTTGTATAGTAAATGCGGATATTTCTTGGGCTTGCTGGGTAAGCGGCACTTGGTAATAGCCCCTTAATAAATCCAGGTGGGTGACATAGGTGGCTCCTGATACTCTGTATATTAGATCATCAATACGGGGTAGTGGGAAACCATCTGGTACCGTGAGAGCATTAACCTTACAATAATCAGTGCACATTCTAGAAGTTCCATCAGGCTTGGGAACTAATATACAGGGCGAGGCCCACGGACTTTTACTCCATTTTATGAGTCCATGGGACAACAAAAATTCTACTTCTTTGTTTAATGTTTCTTGTTTGAGTGGACTTGTCCTATAAGGTGACTGCAAGGCTTTGCTCCTTGTACATCAATGTCGTGAATTCCCAATGTACAACACCTAGGGACGTCATCGAATAAGACCTCATAACGTAATATCAAGTCTTTGATATCTTTGGCTTTCTTCAAATCAAGGTCCATAAGAAAGGTATCAAGAGATTGCAATGTCTCTGAATTTTTTAAACATACTTCTATCGCTTTAGAGATGCTGGGCAGACTTCCATTTTCAGTTTCAGCTAAAGGAAGAACTGTCGAAACTGGTACGATACTAGGGTGGTAAGCCTTAAGTTGGTTTATGTGATAAGTACATTTTGCTTTTCTCTTTCCTGGAGTTTGTAGTACATAATTTACCTCATTGAGCCGCTCAATCACTTCCAAAGGACCTTCGTATCTAGGTTGCAGAGCGTGTCCAGGTAAGAATTTCTGTGCCATCACACTGTCACCTGGTTTGAAGAAGCGAGAGCGTGTGCATTTGTCATAACAATGCTTCACCTTGGATTGGGCCTTAGCTAAGTTTTTTGAGGCTAATTCCCTCAGTTGTAACAAACGCTTTTGCATTAGAGTTGGAGTTGTTTTAAACGAGGGTTCTGATTTTCCTGTCCATGAATCTTTTAGTACGGTGAGGGGGCCGCGTACTTGGTGTCCGTAAATTAATTCAAATGGACTAAACCCAGTGCTTTCTTGTTCGCTTTCCCTTAAGGCTAACAAGAGGAATGGTATTCCTTCTTCCCAATCTCTGGAAAACTGCTCACAGTACGCTCTCATCATTGATTTTAATGTTTGATGAAATCGTTCGAGAGCTCCTTGCGACTGAGGGTGATAAGCAACAGAAAATATGGACTTAATTCCGAGGCGTGATAAGGCATCACGAAACATCTTAGAGGTAAAATTTGAACCTTGATCGGATTGAATTATTCGGGGAATCCCCACCTGTGAGAAAATTTTTTGCAAAGCTCGAACAATGATGCGAGAATTAATTTTTCTCAAAGGGATAGCCTCTGGATATCGAGTAACGACATCCATAATTGTATACAGATATTGATTCCCTTGTTTAGTCTTGGGTAACGGACCAACACAATCTATTATCAGGCATGAGAAGGGCTCACCACTGACGGGAATCGGAATGAGGGGAACTGGTGGAGGTGTGTACGAAGGTTTGCCGGTCACTTGGCAGACTTGACAACCTTTTAGATAGCTTTCCACAGTCTCCTTCATTCTGGGCCAGTGAAAATGCTTGGCTATTTTGCCCAGCGTTTTCTTTACTCCCAAATGTCCTCGCATGGGACTATGGTGGGCGAAACTAATAGCCAATTCTCTAAAGGTGCTAGGTAGCACTACTAGATGTTTGCTGGTAGACAGATGATCGTCGGAAGACGAAAGAGACTTTTCCTTTCTCATTAATATACCATTAGCAAGATAGTAACAATTATCAATTTAAATCTAGTTATACTCTAATTCTTGTAAACAACTTATATAAGACCTTAGTGCAATTACAATTGAGAGTCTTGTGCCTTTTTTATATTATTAGATTAACATCAGTTGTACTATAGTCAGTACCAAATTCACTATATTAGACCATAGTGCAATTACTAGTGAGAGACTGGTGCTATTTTTAATTTGTATTTTTATATTATTAGATTAAATCTAGTTGTACTATAGCTCATTCTAGCTCAAAACATAGACTCCACAAAAGTCATTATATTAGACCTTAGTGTAATTACAAGTGAGAGTCTTGTTCTATTTTAAATTTGTATTTTTATATTACTAGTTTATACCTAGTTGTACTTTAGTTCATTCCAGCACAACACATAGACAACATCAACTTCATTATGTGTAGTAGTGACTATACCCTACATGACCAAAATACTCTAGCTATATACTTGTCCAAACTTCCCACCACTACAGATATCAGTACTAGAACTCAACACACAACTCAGGATATAAATAACCATAATTTAAACCTAGAAGATGATTGATCACGTTGACCCTGATCTAAACCTCCATAATCTGACACCCAATCAAAACCTATTGGAAAGTAACTGCCTTTATTACACAGCATCACAAGCCAGCACTATCCTAAACAATGCTAAAAGTCTATCAGTACTTAACTACAACATCAGGTCCTTAAGAAAACACTATGATGACCTCCTGGCACTCCTTGAATCACTAAAGACACCCTTCTCCTGCATTATTCTTACTGAGACCTGGCTTAAGCAGGACACAATAGATATCTACCCTCTACCAGGATACACAGCAATTCACAACTGCAGAACCAACCAAGTTGGGGATGGTATTGCAATCTATTACTCTAACCAATTATCTTGTATTAGCGCCACTTGCTTTAGTGATGAATATGGGGAATACATTTTTGCTAATTTTACTGTAAAAAACCTTAAGACGCCTATAACAATCGGTGCCATTTACCGGATACCTCACACAAACATCCCAAATTTCAGTGAGAAATTAAAGTCACTAATAACAAACAGACAAATGAATAAGCACCACCTTCTCTTAGCTGGAGACTTCAACATCAACCTTGGCTTACTAGATGATCAGCCTGTAACTGATTTTATCAACAATATGAAAAACACACTTCTCATACCAACAATAACTAAACCAACCAGGCTCACTGAGACAAGTGCAACCATAATAGACCACATATGGACCAATATACTAGCCCCCCTTAAATCAGGGATAATCACAGATAGCACTACAGACCACTATCCTACCTTCCTCTTGACAAACATTAGTAAACCACCACTTGAATACAACAAAGTCTCATTTAGACTCCATGACGAGGCCTCAATAAGGAAGTTCACAGCTGACCTAGAGATTGTTGACTGGCCCACAGAATTCTCCAAGGCAAATGGTATTGATGACTGGACAGACATTTTTCTTAACAAATTACTTAGACTATACAACAAACATTGTCCTGTAAAAACGAAACAGATCACAAACAAAAAGGCTTGGTTGCCCATGGCTAACCAGCACCATTCTGAAATCCATTGACAAGAAACACCAATATGAAAAGCAATATAGACAGGGCTTAATACACAAAGATATTCTTAAAAACTATTCATCAGTTCTCACCAAAGTAATAAAGAAAGCCAAACAACTATACTACTCAAGTAGATTCACAGACACTAGACGAGATATAAAAAAGACCTGGAAAACACTCTCTCAGATTCTAGGGACCCACAAACTGAAAAAAAAAACAAGAATATTGTCCTAACTAAACCTAATGAAACACCACTACATCCCACTGACACAGCTAACAAGATAAACGGCTTCTTCTCAACCATAGGATCTAATCTCGCCAATAAAATCCCACATACCAATGCCCATGCCGGGGACTACCTAGATGGGAATTTCCCAAATTCCTTCTATCTTGCACCAACTGAGCCCTCGGAAGTCACCGAGATTACAAAGTCACTTAAAAACAACTCAGGGAATCTGTCTAATGTCCCACCATTATTGTACAAGCGAGCGGCCCATATCCTTTCGCATGCTATTTCATTACTTTTTAACAAGTCACTAGAAACTAGCACCTTCCCGAAACTACTCAAGATGGCAAGAGTTACACCAACACATAAAGGTGGTGACCCTACAGACTTAAACAACTATAGGCCAATATCAAACTTACCATTGCTATCCAAAATCTTTGAGAAACTCATGCACAGGAGACTATATTCATTTATAAAAGCACAAAACATACTCAACCCCTGCCAATTTGAATTCAGGAAAAATAAAAGCACTAATGATGCAATCATAAAGATGCTAGATCTGCTTTACACAGCATTGGAAAATAAGGAATATCCACTAGGAATTTTTATTGACCTAAGAAAAGCTTTTGACACAGTAGACCACGACATCCAACTCCACAAACTTGACCATTACGGTATAAGAGGCCATGCGCTTGCTTATTTCAAATCTTACCTTACTAATAGGTATCAGTATGTCACCATTAAAGACACAGCATCAACAACACGGCCACTTGATACTGCAGTTCCGCAGGGAAGTGTCCTTGGTCCCCTGCTCTTCCTCATATACATCAATGAACTTCCAAACGTATCCCAACACCTGAAACCCATTCTCTTTACTGACGACACGACTTATGTCATCTCTCACCCTAATCTTACCACCCTCAACACCATTGTTAACGAGGAGCTGATCAAAATATCGACTTGGTTGACAGCCAATAAACTTACGCTTAACACTGACAAAACCTACTATATTATGTTTGGTAGCAGAGCAGGAGATGCACAAATTAACATTAAGATCGACAACACTCTAATTACCAGACATAATGAGGGCAAATTCCTAGGCCTATACCTTGACAACAACCTGAATTTCAGCACCCATATCCAACACATAACCAAAAAAGTATCCAAAACGGTTGGGATCCTCTCCAAGATACGATACTACGTGCCGCAAAATGCCCTTCTCACACTATACCACTCATTTATCCATACCTCACCTATGCTATTTATGCTTGGGGATCAACTGCAGCAACACACCTAAAGCCAATAATAACCCAACAAAAAGCTGCAGTAAGAATAATCACTAAATCCCATCCCTGGCAACACACCCCCCCCACTCTTCATAGATCTAAACTTACTCCCTGTTCAGTACATCCACACTTACTACTGTGCAATCTACATCTACAGGACCTTAAACTCCAATATCAACCTTGACCTAAAACGCTTTCTTGATAGTTGTGACAGAACCCACAGGCATAACACCAGACACAAACATCTCTACGACATTCCCCGGTTCCGACTAAACCTTTACAAAAATTCAATGTATGTCAAAGGCCCTAAAATCTGGAACACCCTACCTGAGAACTCTAGAACTGCAGACACATTCATCACCTTCAAAACTACCATTAGAAAACATCTTATCTCCCTGATACACCCCGTCAACTAACTACACGAATACCACCTGGTGGTTCACACTTACACTCACTCACCCATTTGACCATAAACAGAAATATTAATCTCAATCTTAAAATAATGAATCCTATGATACTCCAGTACTGAAACCATGTACTGTGCCAGAACAAAAGCATTCACATTGCTAAACTCGCAAACTAGTGTTTAGTCACTTAGATATAATACCAACTTACCTCATAATTTGTAATATTTTAAAATAAAGAATTAAACTAAGTCTGCCCGAAATGCCTAGCCATGCTAGGCGTTCTAGTGGTACACTCTGTAATCATTATTTAACTACATGTAAACCACACAACAACCAAATTCTGTAAATTCAACATTGTAATCTTTATAGAGAATAAACTTTGAATTTGAATTTGTCCAGGTCTTGGGCGTCGTCTTCTGTAATTGCTATCTCGTAATTTCTCTAGGGATGGATCAAGGAACTGATCCCTTATTAAATCTTCTTTCGATAGCATTTTAATATCAAAATCTTGAAAAGGGCCGATCATAGAATATTTCAGATTTGAAGATCCGGGTTGTAAGGATCTGCTGAACAATAAATCGAGACGTAAATCTTCGCCTTCACTTAGGACTTCAGTTGATAAAAGATTTTGAGGCGCTCTAGACATTGCTCTAGTTATAATATAGAGAGGAAATAAGGTAGGAGCCTCTTTTCGAGCTTCTATGGTATAGTTAATGTCAGTAGAATTATCAATAACTAGAGGCTCTCGGCTTATACCCGGATAGTCTAGATCATTGCCTATGAGTAAGTCAACGCCCTGAATAGGAAAAGTTTCACTGGATATACCTACCGACACAAAGCCAGTATAGGTTGGTGTTTGGATGTATATCCTGTGAAGAGGCACTCTTATAATGGCGCCTCCATAGGCTTCTAATAAGACATCTAGCTTTGTGCGAGTCATATCACTTACGGGAAGTATGTCCTGCTTCAACAATGTTAAATAACTTCCAGTATCACGGAAGGAATTAATTTCAACTAATTGAGTCTCGTCTATTCCAACTTTCACTTTAGCAAAGTAGGGACTCATAGCTGAGTGAATATCTTTTTCTGAAACAGCTCTAGTATTTAGTCATCTAGAATAACTACTGATTCGTTCTTTTGAACCTTGTTCGGAACTAGGGTTCAGTTTCTTTTGAGTTGTCGATGAAGATATTACCTGAGTTGGGAAACGAAGTCGCTCGTTCCTGGTATCCCTCTCTAGCCAATAACAGTGTTTCCTTAAATGCCCTTTCTTATTACAATAAGTGCAGTTCAACTCACTGTTATGCCTTAGTGGTTTTGAACTTTTCCTAGAGTTAGATCTAAATTTATTATTAATGGGCGTGGAGGCATCATAGGAGGTCGGGTAAGGATTCTGTATGCGACGCATCTCTATAAGATTGGATCGTCCTTTCTTAGGGGTATATTTAGTCACTGTTTCCTTACACAAATAACCCGCACATAAAAGAGAGAAGCTTACGACGACGTTTCGGTCCGACTTGGACCATTGACAAAGTCACACTAACCAGAGGAGGAGCAGGACGGCTATATATAGGCAGGAAGAGGTGGTGGTAGTAATAGTAGTAGTACAAGAGTTGTATATAATACCGACAAGATGAAATTAAGACACATGCACAACACCCGGGCATCCCCATCATAGACGTTTCGCCATCCAGCCAGCCACTGGATGGCGAAACGTCCACAACAAAGACAACCAGACGCCGCACATGTGTCTTAATTTCCTCAGTAGTTGTAGTAGTAGTAGAAGAAGAAGAGGTAGTGGTAGTGGTAGAAGCGGGAAATAAAAAGGACGAACCAGTCAAATACAAAGGAAGGGGAGCACTGCAAGAGAGCTAGATGCCCACAGAGGGAGAACAAGTGCACAGAGGTGCGTGAAAGGGAAGTGGTGAAATAAATGAAGAAGGAACAGAAACATGAGACAGGAGAGAGAAAGACAACCCACAGGAGAAAAAGAAAGAGGAAAGGGGAACAGGAAGAAGAAAAAGAAAAAGAAAAAATGAGGATTCAGGTTAAGTCACGGGTGTTCTGAAGATTGGAGCATTTTACAATGTAGTGGGAGAGGAAGGCATCTACAGAGACGAAGCCAGGGCTAAGGTTCATACAAGGAAAGTTGTGTATTAGAGAGGATTCAACTAGACGGCGACTGTTCGAGTTGGAAGTAGGGAAGACAGTTTTAGCAGAAGACCAGTCAATAGGATGGCTATGATCTCTGACGTGACAGAAAAGAGCATTGTAAGTGTCGGCAAGCCTAACACTATTTTTGTGCTCCCTAAGTCTGTCAGAAAGAGATCGACCAGTTTCTCCGAAGTATTTAAGAGGACAGGAGGAGCAAGAAATAGAGTAGACACCAGGAACATCTGTAGAGGGAGGAGAGGTATGAACGAGATTAGTGCGAAGAGTGTTAGTCTGGCGGAAGGTAAGCTTGATGTCTAAGGGACGGAGAGAATTGTTGAGATTAGAAAGACCGGAAATGTAGGGAAGGCAGAGGATAGAAGAGTTCTCATGAGTAGAGTTTGGGAGAGAAGAAATTGCGTTTAGCACGTGAGAGGGCAGAGTCTATGAAATGGGAAGGGTAGCCAAGACGGGAGAACGAATTATGAAGAGTGGAAATTTCTGCTGGAAGGAACTGAGGATCACAGATGCGGAGGGCACGGAGAAAGAGGGAGATAAGAACACTTTTCTTGACAGGGGAAGCATGATAGGAAAAGTAGTGAATGTACATGCCACTGTGCATAGGGTTATGGTAAACGGAAAAGGAAAAACCTGTATCTGAGCAGTGGACATGGACATCAAGGAAAGGAAGCAAGGAATTAGATTCCCATTCAGCTTTAAACTTAATGGAAGGGGCAAGATTATTAAGAGCTTCAAGAAAAGGTTGGAAGAGACTGGAGTCATGAGGCCACAGAGCAAAAATGTCATCCACATAGCGGAGCCAGAGTGAAGGTTGCACATCGAGGGTAGGAAGAAGAACAGTCTCGAAGTATTCCATGTAAAGATTAGCAAGGACAGGAGAGAGAGGAGAGCCCATAGCGACACCGAAGGTTTGAGAATAATATTTCCCTTGGAAGGAAAAGGAGTTAGAGTCCACACAGAGGCGGATCAGATCAAGAAAGACGTCAGTGGGGATAGGGAGATGAAGAAACCCTTCATGGGCCTTCTCTCTAAGGAAATCAAGGACATCATCAAGAAGGACATTGGTGAAGAGGGACTCAACGTCAAGACTAAGCATCTTACAGGTTGGGAGAGAGCGAACCCGTTCAATGAAATCTTGAGAGTGACGGAGGTGGGCAGGAGAAAAAGTACCAAGAAAGGGAGTGAGGGTTTTGGCCAGCCAAGAGGCAAGAGAATAAGAGACAGAACCTCTAGAGGATATGATAGGACGAAGAGGAATATCAGGTTTATGAGTTTTGGGAAGGCCATAGAAATAGGGAAGAGAGGGACAGATGACACGAAACCGTTGAACAAGGTCAAAGTCAGGAGGACAGAGGTCGGAGAGAGTCCTTAGTTTTTTGTTGAAAGTTCTCTTGATGCGATCAAGAGGGTTGGAAACGAGGAGTGTAGGTGCGTGAGTCAGAAAGCAAGACATCAGTTTTACGGAGGTAATCCTCGCGATCAAGGATAACTACCGAATTACCTTTGTCAGAAGATAGTATGACAATGTTAATGTTGGATTTAAGAGAAGAAAGGGCAAGTTGGTAACGGCGTGGAAGGTGGTGATTCTTAGAAAACAGACTAACAAGAGCAGGAAGGAGAGCATCACGAAAAGTGGACAAGTCAGGAAGATCACGGAAGCGAGATTGACGAAAGGAATCAAAAGAGCTAATCAGGGAAATACCAGCACGAGGAGCAGGCGAAGTGGCAAACGAAAGGCCAAACCAAGAAGTTCAAGCTCATACTTCCTCATACTTCTTCCTCTTCCCCTTTCCTCTTTCCTTTTCTCCTGTGGGTTGTCTTTCTCTCTTCTGTCTCGTGTTTCTGTTCCTTCTTCATTTATTTCACCACTTCCCTTTCACGCACCTCTGTGCGCTTGCTCTCCCTCTGTGGGCATGTAGCTCTCTTGCAGTGCTCCCCTTCCTTTGTTTTTGACTGGCTCGTCCTTTTTATTTCCCGCTTCTACCACTACCACTACGTCTTCTTCTTCTACTACTACTACAACTACTGAGGAAATTAAGACACATGTGCGGCGTCTGGTTGTCTTTGTTGTAGACGTTTCGCCATCCAGTGGCTGGCTGGATGGCGAAACGTCTATGATGGGGATGCCCGGGTGTTGTGCATGTGTCTTAATTTCATCTTGTCGGTATTATATACAACTCTTGTACTACTACTACTACTACTACCACCACCTCTTCCTGCCTATATATAGCCGTCCTGCTCCTCCTCTGGTTAGTGTGACTTTGTCAATGGTCCAAGTCGGACCGAAACGTCGTCGTAAGCTTCTCTCTTTTATGTGTGGGTTATTTGTGTATCGTTCCAGTCACGGTATTGTGCCTTTTTTGTTATTTACTGTTTCCTTGCTTTTTGTTTCGCCAATCAATTGTTGAGATATTTCATAATTATCAGCAAGCGAGGCTGTTTCTAGTATATTTGCTATGGGGCAACTAATCAAATACCTATGCAAGTCTTCTGGTAAATTATTATAGAAATCCTCATGCAGGATCAATTGGGAAAGACTTTCCATAGATTTACAGTTAGAAGCTCTACACCATCTCTCAAAAGCGATTTTCTTTTCACGAGCAAAATCCACATACGACTGAGTTGGCTGGCGTTTTAATGCTCTAAAGGTTTTTTGATAACTTACTGGGAGGAGATCATAAGCCTTTAGGATAGCCTTCTTAATGGAATCATAATCCAAATTTTTCTCAAAAGGTAACGTAGCCGTACAACTTTGAGCTCTACCAGACAACGATGTATGTAATAAGGTTGCCAAGTGTTGTCGGGGCCAGCGCATAGCACGTGCTTGATTCTCAAAGACTTCAAAATTAGTATCTAAATCTCTGTCAATAAACCTTGGAACCATAGATGCAGCTTTTTGTATATTGAAGGAATCATTTGAGGATTCAGTACATCTTTCACTCACATTTCCTTGTTGTTGTCTTATATAGCGGAGCGTTTCCCTTTGAAAGTCTTCTTCATTTAATTTGCGCTGAGCCTCAATTTGAGCAGTCTGTAAAATAAATGGTCTCTCTAATTTCTCAAACTGACTTTGAGAAATATGCCCCGATGGTATCGAAAATGAGGGAATTGAACTGGCGGTATGTGGATATTCCTTTGGACGTGCACCTTGGTGAGGGCCAGGCTGACCATTAATAGGAATTCCTTCAGTAATGGGCAAATGCCGAACAGTGGCTGCACCCTGCAATACTTCATATCTTCGACTGGTAGCTTACTTGAGAAACTAAACTTTCAGAGTCAGAATCTCCTGCTACATGATGGTTAGAGGCCCCTGGAAACAATGTTTCTAATTATTGCCCTTACGGTATTGGCTGTGTAATATCTATCGTATGGTACTCCCAATTTACGGGCTATCTGCCAGCACGTTTGAAGTTTCAAGGAGTCCAGTTTTGACAATGTTAAATCTTCAAATAACTCTTTAATGTGATCTTCCATGATCAATATTTTGAAATTAACTAAAGATAAATTCCCAGTATATAACTTAAATATTGTTCTTTTGATCAATGTCTTAGAACAACAGAGCTCCCGGACAGGCCCCCATTTGTTGTGAATAAGAAATTTTTTAAAGAACTTCAGAATGTGGCCTGTTACCATTCATTTCTTATGCAACAAGATTTTTGGATCCGAGTTAATTAAAGTTTTAGAGTCTAGAAGAAATAATTTCAACTGGCAAACTCCATAGAATAATCAAATTTATTAAAG
This sequence comes from Cherax quadricarinatus, assembly GCF_038502225.1. NCBI lineage: Eukaryota > Metazoa > Arthropoda > Malacostraca > Decapoda > Parastacidae > Cherax > Cherax quadricarinatus. The sequence continues at coordinate 32,013,471 of NC_091335.1, forward strand.
TATTTAAATACAGTACTTTATCTTCTCTTTGTAGTTAATGTAACTTAATACTTTGTACAATAAATTTACCATATACATTTAGTTCAAAATCATGGAAATGTCACATTAATTAGGAAGTTTAATTATTCTTCCTGTAATTCAGTCTTCAATAACATTTACGTCTTTGTCTTAATAAGACTAAGCTCAAAATACAAAAGGTACAAGATTTAACAAGACCTTTGAATCTGGCCATAAAGTATCTCTATGGATTACTGAACTGACCAAGAATATAAATATCAAAAGAATCTTTCAGAGTAATGAGGAACAAAGTGAGTCAGCTCTAGAGTCCAATTCTCAAAACCATTCAAACTGTACACCGTAAGAGCCAATATACGATCAGTTGTCAGGGCTAGAGCTGGGAGCAGACTGACTACTTGCCAGTCTGTTGACGTGTCGTCAGGTTGGATCAGCTGACCCACGTCAGCCAGCCGGACATAAACAATTGAACAATTCACCGGATAGTTCCGAGACTTAAACTCTATATACACAAGAAATCCTACCTAACAATAATACTAAAATAATAGTGATAATAACAAAATAGTGATAATAAAATAGTGATAATAGTGATAAGTGATAATAACGATAATACCATGGTATTTTTCATATATTAACAGATAATAATATAACGCCGAAAGTCTCTATTTTAGCTATAAACGGGGACTTTCGCGCTATAATATTAAGTGATGAACATATTCTCTTACAATAGTTAAATAACACAGGATGACCAATTTCGAAGATATAACACCCCCCATCTTTCACAGACTCATCTACTACCCTCCCCCCCACTTCCACAGACTCATTTATTACCCCCACTTCCACAGACTCGTTTACTACCCCCACCTCCACAGACTCGTCTACTACCTCCCCACTTCCACAGACTCGTCTACTACCCTCCCCCCCCACACTTCCAGACTCGTCTTGTGATGTAGTTCAGCTGGGCTTGTGAGGCCTCTGGGGAGACCTAATTTAACCAATTATATGGTCACCTTGCCTTGGCAAATGTCTGTCAGAGACACGCCTTTTCGGCTTATGTATCAGCTCCTTTGTTCGTCACTGGCGTCAGATCTCGGCGTTAGGGCGTACACGTGGTGCACACCTCATTGTGGAGGGTGCTGGACCACCATATAACCCCAAGGAACAGCTGAGCAGAGGAGATTCGTGCTGAGCTCTAGCCTGGGTGCAGAGCTCTGAGCACAGAGACTTCGAGCGGAGCTGCTGCTGGGGCAGGGCTCGGAAGAAGGCTGCTGAAGTCTCGGGAGGAGACTGTTGGAGACATTGGGCAGAGTACTGGCTTGCAGCAGTACTCGTGCTGTATAGGTCTTGGGACCTGTGGCTTAGTTCCTTTGGGGAACTGTCTTCTGAACTATATTGTAAGTTATATTCTGTTTCATCAGGTTGATTGTATTCCTGTCTCAATACTTATATGTACCGCCCCATTTATCTAAACCCCAATGATGTACTCCTGTTCCCAAATATATTCTTGTACAAGGACTTAATAATAAACTGTGTTTGAGTAGAATAGTAATATTCACTGTCCCTGTTATTTATTCTTTTATTTTTTATTTCAAGTAGTGAGAGTAAAAGGACACAAGTGCAACTAATGTGATATTTTATTGTGGCAACGTTTCGCTCTGCAGGAGCTTCGTCAAGCTGTTACAAACAGTACATGGACACAAAGGGTATATATAGGCTCAGAGTTAGGTGCAATACTAGTGGTAGTGGTAGTAGTAGTAGTAGTAGTAGTAGTAGTGACAAAAGTTGTAGTAATACAATATTGTAGAGCAATTAATTCGTACATGAGTAAAAGGATATGAAAGCTATTACCTGGGTAACATGAAAATAGGTTGGACAAATATAGACTGGATAGAGGCAGGTTGTTTCAGTGTTCACTCTGTAATGTGCTTTGTGTCGTATAACAGGAGAGACTATGTGATGGCAGGGTTTACTGTTTTCAGGAGGACTCTCGCTAAGACTTCAGAGATGGTGAAGATGCCGTTGTTTTGTTTAATTGTATTCGAAACAGTGATCAGTGTTGATTCGAGGCACTTGCGTCTGCGGAAACTAGTTTCTTTGATCACTAATTGGGCGTCCCTGAATTTCATTAGATGACTGGTGGAATTTCGATGTTGTACACAGGCGTTGTTCAAGTTATCGTTCCTACATGCGTATATGTGTTCATTGAGGTGGGTGTCGAGGTTTCTTGCTGTTTCACCTACATAAATCTTGTCACAGCCTCCACAGGGTATAGTGTAAACTCCTGCGATGACTGGTTCGTGGTGCTTTGATTTTGTCCTTGTTAGATCCTTTATTGAAGTGCTTGAAGCGATGGCGACTCTGGTGTTAGCTTGTGAAAGTACTTTAGAAACGTTCAGTGCAACTAATTTCTGCAGATGCAAGTGCCTCGAATCAGCACTGATCGCTGTTTCGAATACAATTAAATAATACAACGGCAGCTTCACCATCACCAAAGAAGCATTGGCAGACGTGAGTAAGACATCCCTAGAAACCCCAACGAAGACCATCGAGAACGTCTTGACGAATTCTACAAGTGGTGTAATGCTACCTGGCGAATGTGAGTCGACTACTCGGAGCATCACGACGGACGATGCCAAGGAAGGTAAAAACATTGTTGTTGTTGGGGATAGCCAGATTAGGTACCTGGATAGGGCATTCTGCTTGAAGGATAGGAGTAGGAGGCAGAGAGTGTGTTTTCCTGGGGCTGGGATGAAGGATATTGTTAGCCGTCTGGATGACATCATGAGAGGTAATGGGAGCAATCCTATTATCTGTCTCAGTGCTGGAGGCAACGATGTTGGCAGACGTAGGAGTGAGGACCTGATTAGCAGGTATAGGTCAGCAATAGAGATAATTAGGAGGAAGGGTGGGAAACCTGTCATATGTGGCATTTTGCCAAGGAGAGGAGTTGGAAATGAATGGTTGTCCAGAGCAATTGGTGTCAATTGCTGGCTGGACAAATACTGTAAGGAAAATGCGGTAACATTCATTGACAACTGGGACCTCTTCTATGGCAGAAATGACATGTATGCCAGGGATGGGCTTCACTTATCTAGGTGTGGGGTGGGAGCACTGGCCAACGCAGTGGAGGGAGCTGTTAGGTCTTTAAACTAGGAATAGTTAGTGGTATGGGTTTTGGCGGGAAAACTGTGAAGTCGCAGGGTAGTAACATGAGTACTAGGAGAACTAGTAATAGGCAAAATGAGGTGGATATTGGAAAGCCAGTGGCACTAATTGACAAGGACAGTAATAGGTTTAGTGGAATAACAGAAAGGAGCAGGAAGGGTAAAGAGAGAGGAGGGTCATTAAATATTTATTACACAAATAGTCGCAGTGCTAGGAATAAGATGGACGAGTTGAGACTAGTTGCTAGTGCAGGTAACATAGATGTATTTGCCATTACTGAGACGTGGTTTAATTCAAAAAGTCAGGACATGCCTGCAGAATGTCACATTCAGGGTTTTAAATTGTTCCAAGTAGATAGAAGTATCAGGAAGGGGGGAGGGGTGGCATTGTATGTCCGAGATCGCTTAAACTGTTGCATAAACACGGGTATTAAGTCTGAAGTAACACATACAGAGTCTGGATAGAATTTTCAGAGTGGCATGAAAAATTAATTTTAGGTGTGATATACCGTCCCCCAAATTTAGATAGGGACCAGGGGAGACTACTATGGGAGGAAATTGTTAGGGCCACAAGGCACGATAATGTAGTAATTCTAGGAGACTTTAACTTTAGTCATATTGATTGGAATTTCTTGACTGGGAATTTAGAATCATACGATTTCTTAGATGTAGTTCAGGATTGTTTTTTGAAGCAGTTTGTGACAGAACCTACAAGGGGTAATAACCTGCTTGACTTAGTTCTGGCAAACAATGAATCCCTTGTTAATAATTGAGAAGTTTCAGAGGAACTGGGTGCTAGCGACCACAAATCAATTACATTTAGAATTGAATGGAAGTATGATAGTAGGGATAACTCAGTAACAGTCCCAGATTTTCGCTTAGCAGATTACGATGGGCTTAGAGAACACTTATCATCTGTTGACTGGGGTAACGAAGAGAGCTATCAATATGACAGTTTTCTGAACACAATACATGCTGCTCAAAGAACGTTTATCCCTTATAAGGAAATTAGATCAAATAGAAATGACCCAAAATGGATGAATAATAGGCTGAAATATCTACTAGGGCATAAGAAAGGAATTTATAGACGTATCAAAAGAGGCGAGGGTCATCTTATGAATCAGTATATTGACATTAAGAGGGACATTAAAAAGGGGATAAGAAAAGCTAAAAGGGACTATGAAATTAAAGTTGCTAGGGATTCTAAAACTAACCCAAAAAGTTTTTTCCAGGTCTATAGAACAAAAGTCAGAGATAAGATAGGTCCCCTTAAAAATAACTATGGGCATCTTACTGACAAAGAGAATGAAATGTGCTCGATTTTAAATAATTATTTTCTCTCGGTTTTTACACAGGAAGACACTAATAATATTCCGGTAATTAATTTTTATAGTGGATCAGAAGAAGATAAATTATGTAACATCACAGTCACTAGTGAAATGGTTGTGAAGCAGATAGACCGACTGAAGCAAAATAAGTCACCGGGTCCTGATGAGGTTTTTTCAAGGGTTCTTAAGGAATGCAAAATGGAAGTCTGTGAACCATTAACTAATATTTTTAATTTATCTCTTCAAACAGGTGTAGTGTCTGATATGTGGAAGATGGCTAATGTAATTCCTATTTTTAAAACAGGGGACAAGTCGTTACCGTCAAATTACCGCCCAATAAGCCTGACCTCAATTGTAGGCAAATTACTAGAGTCAATTATAGCTGAGATTATAAGAAGCCATCTCGATAAGCATAGCTTGATTAATGATACTCAGCATGGATTCACAAGAGGCCGGTCTTGTCTAACTAATTTATTAACTTTCTTCAGTAAAGCTTTTGAGGCTGTTGACCACGATAAAGAATTTGATATTGTTTACTTGGATTTTAGTAAGGCATTTGATAGAGTTCCGCACCAAAGACTGTTGAAGAAAGTAGCAGCTCATGGCATTGGGGGAAGGGTGCTCTTGTGGATCGAATCATGGCTCACAGACAGGAAGCAGAGAGTGTCCATAAATGGGGTTAAATCCGAGTGGGGATCAGTAACAAGTGGGGTTCCACAGGGATCAGTCTTGGGCCCGTTGTTGTTTATAATATATATCAATGATCTTGATGAAGGAATTACTAGTGATATGAGCAAATTCGCCGATGACACGAAGATAGGTAGGATAATTGATTCAAACGTAGATGTTAGGGAATAAGCCTGACCTCAATTGTAGGCAAATTACTAGAGTCAATTATAGCTCAAATTATCAGAAGCCATCTCGATAAGCATAGCTTGATTAATGATACTCAGCATGGATTCACAAGAGGCCGGTCTTGTCTAACTAATTTATTAACTTTCTTCAGTAAAGCTTTTGAGGCTGTTGACCACGATAAAGAATTTGATATTATTTACTTAGATTTTAGTAAGGCATTTGATAGAGTTCCGCACCAAAGACTGTTGAAGAAAGTAGCAGCTCATTGCATTGGGGGAAGAGTGCTCTCGTGGATCGAATCTTGGCTCACAGACAGGAAGCAGAGAGTGTCCATAAATGGGGTTAAATCCGAGTGGGGATCAGTAACAAGTGGCGTTCCACAGGGATCAGTCTTGGGCCCGTTGTTGTTTATAATATATATCAATGATCTTGATGAAGGAATTACTAGTGATATGAGCAAATTCGCCGATGACACGAAGATAGGTAGGATAATTGATTCAAACGTAGATGTTAGGGAACTTCAGGAGGATTTAGACAAACTCTACTCTTGGTCAGAAAAGTGGCAGATGCAGTTCAATGTAGATAAATGCAAGGTTCTGAAGCTCGGGAGTGTCCATAACCCTAGCACTTATAAGTTAAATAATGTAGAACTTAGCCATACAGATTGCGAAAAGGACTTGGGGGTTATGGTAAGCAGCAACCTTAAACCAAGACAGCAATGCCTAAGCGTACGTAATAAGGCAAACAGATTACTGGGATTTATATCAAGAAGTGTAAGCAACAGAAGTCCAGAGGTCATACTGCAGCTTTATACATCATTAGTAAGGCCTCACCTAGATTATGCAGCTCAATTCTGGTCTCCATATTACAGAATGGACATAAATTCGTTAGAAAACATTCAGCGTAGGATGACTAAATTAATACATAGCATTAGAAATCTTCCATATGAAGAAAGATTGAAGACTCTTAAGTTACATTCACTTGTTAGACGAAGAATGAGGGGAGACCTGATCGAAGTGTATAAGTGGAAGATAGGTATTAATAAAGGGGATATTAACAAGGTCTTGAGGATATCTCTCCAAGAGAGAACCCGCAGTAATGGATTTAAATTAGATAAGTTTAGATTTAGAAAGGACATAGGAAAGTATTGGTTTGGAAATAGGGTAGTTGATGAGTGGAACAGTCTACCTAGTTGGGTTATTGAGGCTAGGACTTTGGGTAGTTTCAAATTTAGGTTGGATAAGTACATGAGTGGGAAGGGTTGGATTTGAGAGGGACTTGCACATTGGAGCTTGTTTCTTGGGTGGCATTGAAAATTGGGTTGGTCAAATGTTTGTTAGTGGGATGAATTGTAAAGGACCTGCCTAGTATGGGCCAACAGACCTGCTGCAGTGTTCCTCCTTTCTTATGTTCTTATGTTCTTATAAGAACATAAGAACATAAGAAAGGAGGAACACTGCAGCAGGCCTGTTGGCCCATCAGATAGTTCCTGACTATGGAACTGAACTCTCCAGGCTGAGGGACTGACAACCTCAAATTCTACGACTTCAAGGGTGATGGACTGATTACATCGTCTTCACACCTCTACTGTTCCTGCCTACTTTCTGTATTCGACTGAAGAAGCCTACTGTGTAGGCGAAACGTTTCGGAATAAAGTTGCCTAACTGTTGCCTTTGTGTCTTACCTACCAACCTGTCGGTATTTTATACCATTTTAATGTTCAAGAGTAGAGTTTGTCTAAATCCTCCTGAAGTTCCCTAACATCTACGTTTGAATCAATTATCCTACCTATCTTCGTGTCATCGGCGAATTTGCTCATATCACTAGTAATTCCTTCATCAAGATCATTGATATATATTATAAACAACAACGGGCCCAAGACTGATCCCTGTGGAACGCCACTTGATACTGATCCCCACTCGGATTTAACCCCATTTATGGACACTCTCTGCTTCCTGTCTGTGAGCCATGATTCGATCCACGAGAGCACTCTTCCCCCAATGCCATGAGCTGCTACTTTCTTCAACAGTCTTTGGTGCGGAACTCTATCAAATGCCTTACTAAAATCTAAGTAAATAATATCAAATTCTTTATCGTGGTCAACAGCCTCAAAAGCTTTACTGAAAAAAGTTAATAAATTAGTTAGACAAGACCGGCCTCTTGTGAATCCATGCTGAGTATCATTAATCAAGCTATGCTTATCGAGATGGCTTCTTATAATTTGAGCTATAATTGACTCTAGTAATTTGCCTACAATTGAGGTCAGGCTTATTGGGCGGTAATTTGACTGTAACGACTTGTCCCCTGTTTTAAAAATAGGAATTACATTAGCCATCTTCCACATATCAGACACTACACCTGTTTGAAGAGATAAATTAAAAATATTAGTTAATGGTTCACAGACTTCCATTTTGCATTCCCTTAGAACCCTTGAAAAAACCTCATCAGGACCCGGTGACTTATTTTGCTTCAGTCGGTCTATCTGCTTCACAACCATTTCACTAGTGACTGTGATGTTACATAATTTATCTTCTTCTGGCCCACTATAAAAATTAATTACCGGAACACTACTAGTGTCTTCCTGTGTAAAAACCGAGAGAAAATAATTATTTAAAATCGAGCACATTTCATTCTCTTTGTCAGTAAGATGCCCATAGTTATTTTTAAGGGGACCTATCTTATCCCTGACTTTTGTTCTATATACCTGGAAAAAACTTTTTGGGTTAGTTTTAGAGTCCCTAGCAACTTTAATTTCATAGTCCCTTTTAGCTTTTCTTATCCCCTTTTTAATGTCCCTCTTAGTGTCAATATACTGATTCATAAGATGACCCTCGCCTCTATTCATACGCCTATAAATTCCTTTCTTATGCCCTAGTAGATATTTCAGCCTATTATTCATCCATTTTGGGTCATTTCTATTTGATCTAATTTCTTTATAAGGGATAAATGTTAGGTAAGACACATATGCAACAGTTAGGTATCTTTATTGTGAAACGTTTCGCCTACACAGTAGGCTTCTTCAGTCAAGTACAGAAAAGTTGATAGAAGCAGAAGATACTTGAAGACGATGTAATCAGTCCATCACCCTTAAAGTTTTGAGGTGGTCAGTCCCTCAGTCTGGAGAAGAGCATTGTTCCGTTGTCTGAAACAATATGAAGTTGAAGTGACAGGATGGAGCCTTTATATAGTGCCAGGAGGTGAGACGTAGGTTGCTTTGGGAGGGCAGGTCCCTCTCAAACTCAGCCGTTCTCACTAGTAGAGGCCGAAGTTGATGGTCTGTACCAAGATACCCTTGTGTTGCAGTGTCTGACAGAATGAACATTAAAATGGTATAAAATACCGACAGATTGTTAGGTAAGACACATATGCAACAGTTAGGTATCTTTATTTCGAAACGTTTCGCCTACACAGTAGGCTTCTTCAGTCAAGTACAGAAAAGTTGATAGAAGCAGAAGATACTTGAAGACGATGTAATCAGTCCATCACCCTTAAAGTTTTGAGGTGGTCAGTCCCTCAGTCTGGAGAAGAGCATTGTTCCGTTGTCTGAAACAATATGAAGTTGAAGTGACAGGATGGAGCCTTTATATAGTGCCAGGAGGTGAGACGTAGGTTGCTTTGGGAGGGCAGGTCCCTCTCAAACTCAGCCGTTCTCACTAGTAGAGGCCGAAGTTGATGGTCTGTACCAAGATACCCTTGTGTTGCAGTGTCTGACAGAATGAACATTAAAATGGTATAAAATACCGACAGATTGTTAGGTAAGACACATATGCAACAGTTAGGTATCTTTATTTCGAAACGTTTCGCCTACACAGTAGGCTTCTTCAGTCAAGTACAGAAAAGTTGATAGAAGCAGAAGATACTTGAAGACGATGTAATCAGTCCATCACCCTTAAAGTTTTGAGGTGGTCAGTCCCTCAGTCTGGAGAAGAGCATTGTTCCGTTGTCTGAAACAATTTGAAAATTTGAAACCCTGAATGTGACATTCTGCAGGCATGTCCCGACTTTTTGAATTAAACCACGTCTCAGTAATGGCAAATACATCTATGTTACCTGCACTAGCAACTAGTCTCAACTCGTCCATCTTATTCCTAGCACTGCGACTATTTGTGTAATATATACTTAAGGACCCTCCTTTCTCTTTATCATTCCTGCTCCTTTCTGTTATTCCACTAAACCTATTACTGTCCTTGTCAATTAGTGCCACTGGCCTTCCGATATCCACCTCATTTTGCCTATTACTAGTTCTCCTTGTACTCATATTACTACCCTGAGACTTCACAGTTTTCCCGCAGAAACCCATACCACTAACTATTCCTATGTTCAGGAGGATTTAGACAAACTCTACTCTTGGTCAGAAAAGTGGCAGATGCAGTTCAATGTAGATAAATGCAAGGTTCTGAAGCTCGGGAGTGTCCATAACCCTAGCACTTATAAGTTAAATAATGTAGAACTTAGCCATACAGATTGCGAAAAGGACTTGGGGGTTATGGTAAGCAGCAACCTTAAACCAAGACAGCAATGCCTAAGCGTACATAATAAGGCAAATAGATTACTGGGATTTATATCAAGAAGTGTAAGCAACAGAAGTCCAGAGGTCATACTGCAGCTTTATACATCATTAGTAAGGCCTCACCTAGATTATGCAGCTCAATTCTGGTCTACATATTACAGAATGGACATAAATTCGTTAGAAAACATTCAGCGTAGGATGACTAAATTAATACATAGCATTAGAAATCTTCCTTATGAAGAAAGATTGAAGACTCTTAAGTTACATTCACTTGTTAGACGAAGAATGAGGGGAGACCTGATCGAAGTGTACAAGTGGAAGATAGGTATTAATAAAGGGGATATTAACAAGGTCTTGAGGATATCTCTCCAAGAGAGAACCCGCAGTAATGGATTTAAATTAGATAAGTTTAGATTTAGAAAGGACATAGGAAAGTATTGGTTTGGAAATAGGGTAGTTGATGAGTGGAACAGTCTACCTAGTTGGGTTATTAAGGCTGGGACTTTGGGTAGTTTCAAATTTAGGTTGGATAAGTACATGAGTGGGAGGGGTTGGATTTGAGAGGGACTTGCACATCGGAGCTTGTTTCTTGGGTGGCATTGAAAATTGGGTTGGTCAAACGTTGTTAGTGGGATGAATTGTAAAGGACCTGCCTAGTATGGGCCAACAGGCCTGCTGCAGTGTTCCTCCTTTCTTATGTTCTTATGTTCTTATGTCTTAGCAATAATCCTCCTGAAAACAGTAAACCCTGCCATCACATAGTCTCTCCTGTTATGACACAAAGCACATTACAGAGAGTGAACACTGGAACAGGCTGCCTCTATCCAGTCTATATTTGTCCAACCTATTTTTATGCTACCCAAGGAATAGCTTTCATATCCTTTTACTCATGTACGAATTAATTGCTCTACCATATTGTATTACTACTCCTACTACAACTTTTGTCACTACTACTACCACAACTTTTGTCACTACTACTACTACTACCACTACCACTAGTATTGCACCTCACTCTGAGCCTATATATACCCTCCGTGTCCATGTATTGTCTGTAATGGCTTGATAAAGCTCCTGGAGAGCGAAACGTTGCCACAATAAAATGTCACATTAGTTGCACTTGTGTCCTTTTACTTTACATATTGTCGGTAATTCTACCAACTTTATTACAAGTAGTGAGAGGGTGAGTAGTGTGGTGAGTAGAGTAATGAGAGGTGAAGGTGGTCACCAGTGACCTCACATTACCTACCTCCGCTAATCATCTCTACCGACTCACCTCTCCTGCCTGTCCCCTACAAACTCCCTCCGTTTACTCACATATTCATCAATTATCCCTTATGTTCAAATCCCCCCTACATGACAGTCTACTACCCCCCCCCACTTCCACAGACTCGTCTACTACCTTCCCCCCCACTTCCACAGACTCGTGTACTACCCCCCCCCCACTTCTGCAGACTCGTGTACTACCCCCCCACTTCCGCAGACTCGTGTACTACCCCCCCCACTTCCACACACTTGTCTACTACCCTCCTCCCCACTTCCACAGACTCGTCTACTACCCCCACTTATACAGACTCGTGTACTACCCCCCCACTTCCACAGACTCGTTTACTACCCCCCCCACTTACACAGACTCGTGTACTACCCCCCACTTCCACAGACTTGTCTACTACCCCCCACTTTCACAGACTCGTCTACTACCCCCTCACTTCCGCAGACTCGTCTACTACCCCACCACTTCCACAGACTCGTCTACTACCCCCCTCCCTACTTCCACAGACTCGTCTACTACCCCCCACTTCCACAGACTCGTGTAATACCCCCCACTTTCGCAGACTCGTCTACTACTCGTCTACCCCCCACACTTCCACAGACTCGTCTACTACCCTCCCCCGCACACTTTCACAGACTCGTCTACTATATCCCCCCACACTTTCAAAGACTCGTCTACTACCCCCCACTTCCACAGACTCGTCTACTACCCTCCCCCACTTCCACAGACTCGTCTACTACCCCTCACTTCCACAGACTCGTGTACTACCCCCCCCCACTCCCACAGACTCGTCTACTATCCCTCCCACTTCCGCAGACTCGTTTACTACCCCCCCCTTCCACAGACTCGTCTACTACCCCCCACTTCCATAGACTCGTCTACTACCCTCCCCACTCCCAGGCTCGTCTACTACCCTTCCCACTCCCACAGACTCGTCTACTAACCTCCCCACTTCCACAGACTCGTCTACTACCCACCCACTCCCACTGACTCGTCTACTACACTCCCCACTCCCACAGACTCGTCTACTACTTTTCCCACTCCCACAGACTCGTGTACTACCCTTTCCACTCCCACAGACTCGTCTGCTACATTCCCCACCCCCACAGACTCGTCTACTACCCTCCCCACTTCCACAGACTCGTCTACTACCCTCCCCACTTCCACAGACTCGTCTACTACCCTTCCCACTCCCTCAGACTCGTGTACTACCCTTTCCACTTCCACAGACTCGTCTGGCACATTCCCCACTCCCACAGATTCGTCTACTAAATTCCCCACTCCCACAGACTCGTCTACTACCCTTCCCACTCCCACAGACTCGTCTACTACCCTCCCCACTCCCACAAACTCGTCTACTACCCTCCCCACTTCCACAGACTCGTCTACTACCTTCCCCACTCCCACAGACTCGTCTACTACCCTCCCCACTCCCACAGACTCGTCTACTACCCTCCCCACTTCCACAGATTCGTCTACTACCCTTTCCACTCCCTCAGACTCGTGTACTACCCTTTCCATTCCCACAGACTCGTCTACTACCCTTCCCACTCCCACAGACTCGTGTACTACCCTTTCCACTCCCACAGACTCGTCTGCTACATTCCCCACTCCCACAGGCTCGTCTACTACATTCCCCACTACCACAGACTCGTCTACTACCCTCCCCACTCCCACAGACTTGTTTTCTATCCTCCCCACTCCCACAGAGCTCGTAGGGAGTGAGAGAGGTATCTGAGGGCCGATGTTCTTACTGGTATAAGGCTCTCAGCTCTCAAAAGCTTCGCTCAATTTGAGCCATTCCTGGCACTCTGGCCGCAGCCCGAGTGCCACAGTGACTCAAAGTGTTGGAACAATGATAATCTGGAGCTCGGTAGATGGAAGGAAAAACTTCCACAGTGGCGCTCTAATTTTCCCAAAGAAAGCTGCAACGTCATACACGAATTTTATGGATTGATGGATTATCGCTTCTTAATCTCCAGTCCACTGTGTGTTTGGTGGACCTGGCGAGCTGTTGGAGTCTGAGCTAGGTAATATTTTGTGACGGGATTCAAGAAAACCAGTTAGCCGGACTTGAGTCCTGGAGGTGGGAAGTATATTATCTGCTCTCTAAAAGAGAGGGAGTCTCTCATATCTGTGCGTCTCTGGTAAGACAGTGATAGTCTAAATGATAGAAAAAGTTCTTTTTCTGGGCACCCTACCTTGGAAACACCTATCGTGTTATGTGTACATTATATATATATATATATATATATATATATATATATATATATATATATATATATATATATATATATATATATATATATATATATATATATATATATATATATATATATATATATATATATATATCTATATATATATATATATATATATATATATATATATATATATATATATATATATATATATATATATATATATATATAAACTGATCTCTGGCCGAAGGAGACTTGAACCTACACAGGCGAAATATACACAGTGTTTGTGTATATTTCGCCTGCTCTTGCGAATTCCTTGCATTGTTAATATCTCTAGTAAGGCTGATGCATGCAGGGGATGAGATGAAAAGCTGTAAGCCTTCTCCCTGAAAGCTGGCTGCCTTGGATCAACAACTGTAGTGAGCTGGACGCCAAGGTATTGGTCTAGTGTGGCGAGAAAGGTAAAGCACTGCGTACCTTGTTCCAAGGTTCGTAGGTTCGAGTCTCCTTCAGCCAGAGATCAGTGTACTCACCTATTTACTCACCTATTTGTGGTTGCAGGGGTCGAGTCATAGCTCCTGGCCCCGCCTCTTCACTGATTGCTACTAGGTCCTCTCTCTCCCTGCTCCATGAGCTTTATCATACCTCGCCTTAAAACTATGTATGGTTCCCGCCTCCACTACTTCTTTCTAGGCTATTCCACGGCTTGACTACTCTATGACTGAAGAAATACTTCCTAACATCCCTTTGATTCATCTGAGTCTTCAACTTCCAATTGTGACCTCTTGTGTCTGTGTCCCATCTCTGGAACATCCCGTCTTTGTCCATCTCGTCTATTCCGCGCAGTATTTTATATGTCGTTATCATGTCTGCCCTGACCCTCCTGGCCTCCAGTGTCGTCAGGCCGATTTCCCTCAACCTTTCTTCGTAGGACAATCCCCGTAGCTCTGGCACTAGTCTTGTTGCAAACCTTTGCACTTTCTCTAATTTCTTGACGTGCTTGATTAGGTGTGGATTCCAAACTGGTGCTGCATACTCCAGTATGGGCCTGACGTAAATGGTATACAGAGTCTTAAACGACTCCTTACTGAGGTATCGGAACGCTATCCGTAGGTTTGCCAGGCGCCCGTATGCTGCAGCAGTTATCTGATTGATGTGCGCCTCAGGAGATATGCTCGGTGTTATACTCACCCCCAGATCTTTTTCCTTGAGTGAGGTTTGCAGACTTTGGCCATCTAAACTATATTGTGTCTGCGGTCTTCTTTGCCCTTCCCCAATCTTCATGACTTTGCATTTGGCAGGGTTAAACTCAAGGAACCAGTTGCTGGACCAGGCTTGTAGCCTGTCCAGGTCTCTTTGTAGTCCTGCCTGATCCTCATCCGATTTGATTCTTCTCATTAACTTCACATCGTCCGCAAACAAGGACACTTCTGAGTCTATCCCTTCCGTTATGTCATTCACATATACCAAGAACAGCACAGGTCCTAGGACTGACCCCTGTGGAACCCCGCTTGTCACAGGCGCCCACTTTGACACCTCGTCACGTACCATGACTCGTTGTTGCCTCCCTGTAAGGTATTCTCTTATCCATTGCAGTGCCTTTCCTGTTATGTGTGCCTGATCCTCTAGCTTTTGCAGTAACCTCTTGTGAGGAACTGTGTCAAAGGCCTTCTTGCAGTCCAAAAAAATGCAGTCGATCCACCCCTCTCTCTTGTCTTACTTCTGTCACCTTGTCATAAAACTCTAATAGGTTTGTGACACAGGATTTTCCCTCCCTGAAACCATGCTGGTTGTCAATTATACACTTGTTTCTTTCCAGATGCTCAACCACTCTCCTCCTGATGATCTTCTCCATGACCTTGCATACTATACACGTTAGTGATACAGGTCTGTAGTTTAGTGCCTCATGTCTGTCTCCCTTTTTAAAAATTGGGACTACATTTGCCATCTTCCATACCTCGGGGAGTTGCCCAGTTTCAAATGATGTGTTGAAGATCTTTGTTAATGGTACACACAATGTCTCTGCTCCCTCTTTAAAGACCCACGGAGAGATGTTGTCTGGTCCCACCGCCTTTGAGGTGTCAAGTTCGCATAGCAGCTTCTTCACCTCCTCCTTGGTTATATGTACCTCATCCAGCACTTGCTGGTGCACCCCCCTGCTCTGATTTCCTGGAGTCCTACTGGTTTCCACTGTAAATACTTCTTTAAATCTTGTGTTGAGCTCCTGACATACCTCCCGGTCGTTTCTTGTGAATTCCCCATCACCCTTCCTCAATCTGATTACCTGGTCCTTGACTGTTGTTTTCCTCCTGATGTGGCTGTACAACAGCTTCGGGTCAGTCTTGACTTTCGATGCTATGTCATTTTCGTATTGCCGCTGAGCCTCCCTTCTTATCTGCGCATATTCGTTTCTGGCTCTTCGGCTAATCTCTTTATTTTCCTGAGTTCTCTGTCTTCTGTACCTTTTCCATTCTCTAGTACACCTAGTTTTTGCCTCCCTACACCTTTGGGTGAACCAAGGACTCGTTCTGTTCTTCCCATTATTTCTGTTTCCCTTGGGAACAAACCTCTCCTCTGCCTCCTTGCATTTTGTTGCCACATAGTCCATCATTTCTTGTACTGGTTTTCCTGTCAGTTCCCTCTCCCACTGAATGTCTTGAAAGAAGTTCCTCAAGCCTGAGTAGTTCCCCCTTTTGTAGTTTGGTTTTTCCCACCCTATTCCTGCTGCTCTCTCCACTTGGAGCTCAACTATGTAGTCGAAGCACAGAACCACATGATCACTAGCTCCCAGGGGCCTTTCATACATGATATCCTCGATGTCAGAACTACTCAAGGTGAATACAAGGTCCAGTCTTGCTGGTTCATCCTCTCCTCTCTCTCTGGTAGTGTCTCTAACATGTTGATGCATGAGGGTTTCCAGTACCACATCCATCATCTTGGCTCTCCATGTTTCGGGACTCCCATGGGGCACCAGGTTTTCCCAATCAATCTCCTTGTGATTGAAATCACCCATAACTAGTAACTTTGCTCCCCCCATGTGTGCTCTGCTGGCCACCTCGGCTAGTGTGTCGACCATTGATCTGTTGCTCTCATCGTATTCTTCTCTTAACCTCCTGCAGTTCTGTGGTGGGTTGTACATTACTGCAATTATCACCTTATGTCCCTCAGACTGGATTGTTCCTACTAAGTAGTCCCTTTCGCCCGTGCCATCCATTCCTTCCATTTTCTCAAAACCCCACTGGTTTTTAATGAGCAGTGCAACTCCTCCTCCCCCTCTCCTCCCTCTGTCTTTCCTGACGATTTGATCCCGGATGGAAAGATTGAATCTGTTATTATTCTGGTGAGTTTTGTTTCTGTGAGTGCTATTATGTCTGGGGATGTCTCCTTGATTCTTTCGTGCCACTCCTCATACTTATTTGTTATTCCATCTGCATTTGTATACCACACCTTCAACTTCTTTTCTAAGATTGTGGTCTGGGAGGTGTATTGGGGTTGGGGAAGTGGGAGACCTGATAAGGAACTATGGGTGGTTGCTGTGGGGGAGGAGTTTGTAATGCAGTGGGTGGGGGCATTGGATGTGGCATGGGTGTTTTGGTTTAGAGTGTTTGGTTGCACTGGGGTTGACCTGGTTGGGAGGCTTCTATAGGAAGTTGTGAGGGAGGCTGTATTTGATCTTCCTGTGTCTGGGATCTCCTGTCTGTCTTCTCCATCCCCTCTCTTTCCTCCTTTCGCCTTTGTACCATCTCTCTCTGTTTCTGCCTTTCTGCTTGTGTTCTGTCGCGGTCAAGATACACCTTCGTGTATGCCGTCATGTCCCTTAATCGTGCTTTCTCCTGCAGGATCCTGTTCCGAGTCGATTCTGCCTTGAAGGTCACTTTCACTGGCCGGGTTCTTTTTTTTACATACCCCCCTATTCTCTGAAAATTTTCCAGCTGGGTCATGTCGTCTTCTCCTATTGCTTTCATGATGCTTTAAATTGCTTTTTTCCCCTTGTTTTCTGGCTTCATATGTTTCCCCTTCAACTTCCTGGAGCCCATACACAAAGACTGACCTCACTCTTTCATTCTCCCACTGCATATCCCTGTGTATCCCCTCATTCAATTTGATTTCCTCCACTGCAGCTTTCCTTTCTTCAGTTTCACTAGCTAATATACTTGGGCTCAGTGGCCTGTCATTTTCCCTTCTCGGCTTTCCCTGGGCTCTGCTGTGGTCTGTTAGGGCCTCCACATATAGCTTAGCTCTTTCATTTACTACAGTCTCCACTGACTGAACTTCTACATGCTGTTTTGCTCCTTCTTTCCCTACAGTCCCTTTATTTGTGACTGAGGTAGCAGTCTCTGTTGTCAATCCCAAAATGTTCTTTAGTTCTTTAGGCTGTTTCAGATTTTTCAGTTCCTCTTCTAAACTCTGTATCCTGGCCTCTGCTGCTTTGACTTGCACCTCCCACTTCCTGCTTTCCATGTCTATCCTCTCTTCCATTCTCATGCTAAGTTCATCTAGTTTCTTTTCCCATTCATGTTCCATTTTGTGAGCTCTGCTGCCCAATCTTCCTTTGCAGTTTCCTCCTCCTGTCCCTTGGTTTTTCTTGTTGCTCTCTGGCAACCCATTTCTGTTTTATCCTGATTGCCTCAGAGTGGGAAACCTATGTAATTCTGTATGTTAAGTTAGTAGTGTGTATGTCAGAGTGGGGGGGGGAGGTAGAGGAGGAACTGTTGCTATGTGGGAGAGTAGTGGGAAGGGGGAGTGGGAAGGAGAGTTAAGCAAGTGGGTGAATGGGAGAGGGAGAGGGGGAAGGAGGGAGAGGTGGGGAGGGTAAAAGAGGGAGGGGAGGGATCAGGTGAAGGAGTGAGATGTCGGTGGGGGAGGGGGGGAGTGTATGTGTGAGTCTGGCAATGTGTGTGTGTGTGTGTTGCGTGTGTTGCGTGTGTGTGTTGCGTGTGTGTGTTGCGTGTGTGTGTTATGTGTGTGTGTGTGTGTGTGTGTGTGTGTGTGTGTGTGTGTGTGTGTGTGTGTGTGTGGGTGTGTGTGTGTGTGTGGGGGTGTGTGTGTGTATGGGTGTGGGTGTGTGGGTGTGTGTGTGTGTGTGTGTGTGTGTGTGTGTGTGTGTGTGTGTGTGTGTGTGTGTGTGTGTGTGGGTGTGTGTGTGTGTGTGGGTGTGTGTGGGTGTGTGTGGGGGGTGTATGGGTGTGCGTGCGCACACTAGGCTACACTACTCTTTTGAAGATTATAAAAAAATTTTCACAATCAATTCCTTATTAATATACACTAATATATACTATATAATATTAATTGTGTACACTTGTGTTTGTGTGTGTGTGTGTTTACTAGCTTGTCGTTCTTTGAAAAAGAGGGGGGGGTCACGTTAACACTATTTGTTATTGTTGTTGTTTCACCGGTACTCTCCCGGCCCAGATCTTTATTGTTGTTGTTTCACCGGTACTCTCCCGGCCCAGATCTTTATTGTTGTTGGTTCACCGGTACTCTCCCGGCCCAGATCTTTATTGTTGTTGTTTCACCGGTACTCTCCCGGCCCAGATCTCCGCACACTAGGCTACTTTACTTTTTGAAGATTATAGGATTATTTTTTTCTCACTCAATTCCTTATTAATATATACTAATGTTTATTATAATAATAATTACGGGTGCACACGTGTATTTGTAAGTACGTACTTGTTTACTAGCTTGTCGCTGTCAGAAAAACGGGGGGGGGGGGTCACAAGGGTACACAACTCTTCTGGAGTTTACCTGGAGATATTTAGATAATTTACTAAACATTATCAGGGTTACCACTATCTATCTCCTGGTACTGAAATAGGGAGAGAGTGATGGTATAGCATACAACCAGCAGGGCGAGACACTGAGACTTTAGACACTAACCAAAATTAACCACAAATAGGCAAGTGATGTCGTCTGCACAACAATGGAGGTTCCTGTTGGTTGGCTGCTATCAACTCCTTCAATTTTGTAACTCCTTCAGGAACTTTATCCCTCTTTTTTCTTTAGTACAGTATTATGGTCATAACAAGTCTGATGATGTTAGCTACATTCACAACACCAACAGCTGGGGAATGACTAATTTTTTCTTACTTTCAGTATTTACTTAATCACTCTTTTATGACCTTATCACTACACTGCTGTTATAACCAACTAACATATGTATTTGTTAATATTTCAGATCACACCGTTAACCCAATTAACTGTTTGGATATTTTGTGTCAACACTGCAGCCAGCAGCCTGATCAGCTGACTGCTACCATCCCTCACTCACAATTCATTCAAATTTAAACTGTAAAAATTCTTGATCTTATCACATTATTCGCACTCTTGAAAGCTATTACACTCTTGTAGGTATGTTCACTGATTCACTCACGTACGATGACCGCTAATAATATCTTAGTACAGCCACTAGAACGCTATATCCTGGAAGCACTATTCAGCGATACTGCTTCACGTGTGTGTGTGTGTGTGTGTGTGTGTACTCACCTAATTGTACTCACCTAATTGTGGTTGCAGGGGTCGAGACTCCTGGCCCCGCCTCTTCACTGATCGCTACTGGATCCTCTCTCTCTCTGCTTCCTGAGCTTTGTCATACCTCTTCTTAAAACTATGTATGGTTCCTGCCTCCACTACTTCACTTGCTAGGCTATTCCACTTGCTGACAACTCTATGACTGAAGAAATACTTCCTAACGTCCCTGTGACTCGCCTGAGTCTTCAGCTTCCAGTTGTGACCCCTTGTCCCTGTGTCCCCTCTCTGGAACATCCTATCTCTGTCCACCTTGTCTATTCCCCGCAGTATCTTGTATGTCGTTATCATGTCTCCCCTGACCCTTCTGTCCTCCAGTGTCGTCAGTCCGATTTCCCTTAACCTTTCCTCGTACGACATTCCCTTGAGCTCTGGGACTAGCCTTGTTGCAAACCTTTGTACTTTCTCTAACTTCTTGACGTGCTTGACCAGGTGTGGGTTCCAGACTGGTGCTGCATACTACAGTATGGGCCTAACATACACAGTGTACAGTGTCTTGAACGATTCCTTATTAAGGTATCGGAACGCTATTCTCAGGTTTGCCAGACGCCCGTATGCTGCAGCGGTTATTTGGTTGATGTGTGCCTCCGGTGATGTGCTCGGTGTTATGGTCACCCCAAGGTCTTTCTCCCTGAGTGAGGTCTGTAGTCTTTGTCCACCTAGCCTATACTCTGTCTGCGGTCTTCTTTGCCCCTCCCCAATCTTCATGACTTTGCATTTGGCTGGATTGAATTCGAGAAGCCAGTTACTGGACCACATGTCCAGCCTCTCCAGGTCTCTTTGCAGTCCTGCCTCATCCTCGTCCGATTTAATTCTTCTCATCAACTTCACGTCATCTGCGAACAGGGACACTTCAGAGTTTATTCCTTCCATCATGTCGTTCACATATATCAAAAATAGCACTGGTCCTAGAACTGACCCCTGTGGGACCCCGCTCGTAACAGGCGCCCACTGTGATACCTCTTCACGTGCCATGACTCGTTGCTGCCTCCCTGTCAGGTATTCCCTTATCCATTGCAGTGCCCTTCCTTTTACGTGTGCCTGATCCTCCAGCTTCTGCACTAATCTCTTGTGGGGAACTGTGTCAAAGGCCTTCCTGCAGTCTAGGAAAACGCAATCTACCCAACCCTCTCTCTCGTGTCTTACTTCTGTTACCTTGTCATAAAACTCCAGGAGGTTTGTGATACAAGATTTGCCTTCCATGAACCCATGCTGGTTTTCATTTATAATCTTGTTCCTTTCCAGGTGTTCGACCACTCTCCTCCTGATAATCCTCTCCATGACTTTGCACACGATACATGTCAGAGACACAGGTCTGTAGTTTAGTGCCTCGTTTCTGTTTCCTTTCTTAAATATGGGGACTACATTAGCTGTCTTCCATTTCTCAGGTAGTTGCCCAGTTTCAAGGGATGTGTTGAAGATTGTGGTTAGAGGCACACACAGCATCTCTGCTCCTTCTCTAAGGACCCATGGGGAGATGTTGTCCGGTCCCATCGCCTTTGAGGTGTCAAGGTCACTTAAGAGCTTCTTCACCTCCTCCTCAGTTGTTCGTATGTCATCCAACACTTGTTGGTATATTCCCTCTTGATG
This sequence comes from Cherax quadricarinatus, assembly GCF_038502225.1. Classification (NCBI taxonomy): domain Eukaryota; kingdom Metazoa; phylum Arthropoda; class Malacostraca; order Decapoda; family Parastacidae; genus Cherax; species Cherax quadricarinatus. The sequence continues at coordinate 32,034,932 of NC_091335.1, forward strand.
TTCCCTTCTGTTCTGTCTTCCCACAGCCCTTCCTGTCTCTACTGTAAAAACTTCCTTAAATCTCCTGTTCAGCTCCTCGCATACCTCCTGATCATTTCTTGTGAGTTCTCCACCTTCTGTCCTTAATCTGATCACCTGGTCTTTGACTGTTGTCTTCCTCCTGATGTGGCTATACAACAGTTTCGGGTCAGTCTTGATTCTCGATGCTATGTCATTTTCATACTGTCGCTGGGCCTCCCTCCTAACCTGTGCGTACTCATTCCTGGCTCTGCGACTGATCTCCCTATTTTCGTGTGTTCTCTGCCTTCTGTACTTTTTCCATTCTCTATTGCACTTTGTTTTTGCCTCCTTACACCGTCGGGTGAACCAGGGGCTTGTTCTGGTCTTCCCATTGTTACTGTTGCCCTTGGGAATGAACCTTTCCACTGCCTCCTTGCATTTTGTTGCTACATATTCCATCATTTCATTTACTGGCTTTCCTGCCAGTTCTCTGTCCCACTGGACCTCCCGCAGGAAGTTCTTCAACCCTATGTAGTCCCCTCTTTTATAGTCAGGTTTTTCCCATTCTACTCCTGTTATTCTCTCCACTTGCAGCTCTACTATGTATTCAAAGCACAGAACCACGTGGTCGCTAGCTCCTAGGGGACTCTCATACTTGATGTCCTCAATGTCTGAGCTGCCCAGGGTGAACACAAGGTCCAATCTTGCTGGTTCATCCTCCCCTCTCACTCTGGTAGTGTCATAACATGTTGGTGCATGAGGTTTTCCAGCACCACGTCCAACATCCTGGCTCTCCATGTTTCGGGACCCCCATGTGGCTCCAGGTTTTCCCAGTCAATCTCCCTGTGATTGAAATCCCCCGTAACCAGCAACTTTGCTCTGCTGGAGTGAGCTCTTCTTGCCACCTCAGCAAGTGTGTCCACCATTGCTCTGTTGCTCTCTTCATATTCCTCTCTTGGCCTCCTGCAGTTCTGTGGTGGATTATACATCACTGCAATGACCACTTTGTGTTCCCCCGACTGAAGTGTACCTGCTATGTAGTCTCTTTCTCTCGTCTCATCTATTCCTTCCATTTTCTCGAATTTCCATCTGTTTTTTACGAGCAGAGCAACCCCACCTCCCCCCCTGCCCCTTCTATCTTTCCTCATGATCTGGTATCCTGGTGGGAAGATTGCATCTGTTATTGTCTCCATGAGTTTTGTTTCTGTAACTGCTATGATGTCTGGGGACTTCTCATTGATTCTTTCTTGCCATTCCTCATGTTTATTCGTTAATCCATCTGCATTTGTGTACCAAACCTTCAACTTCTGTTCTAATACTGTAACTGTGGTGCGGGGGGTGGAAACAGAGGGATCGGTGTGTGATGGTTGGTTTGGATTGTTCAGTTGCCTTGGGGGTGTCGTGGCTGGAGTCCTTCTGCAGGTGTTTCTGGGGGGTGTGCTTGTCCTTCCATTTGATCCTGGGTTATTCTGCTCTCCTTTTTTCATTTCCTCCCATTTCTCCTTTCGTTTTTGAACTCTCTCTTTCATTGTCTTCCTTTCGTCCTGTGTTCTGTCTCGGTCGAGGTACACACTCCGGAACTCCTGCTTGCCTCTCAGCCGTGCTTTCTCCTGCAGGATCATGGTTCGGGTTGATTCTGCCTTGAAAATTACTTTGAGAGGCCGATTCCTTTTCTTTGTGAACCACCCAATCCTCCGAAAATTTGCCACCTGGGTCATGTCCCCCTCGCCTATCACCTTCATGATGTCTTCAATCGCTTTTTTCTCCTCCTGCTTTCTTTCATCATAAGTTTCCCCTTTAGCTTCGTATAGCCCATAGACAAACACGGATCTCTCCCTTTCCACCTCCCACTGTGACTCCCATTGTATCCTCTGATGTGTTTTAGTTCCTTCCCGTGGAGTGTTCCTTCCTTCAGTCCCTTCCCTCGTTATGGCCCCTATGCTTCTTGGTTTATCCTTCCTGCTCACCTGCTCCTGGCCCCCACAGGTATCTGGTAAGGTCCTTGCACATGTCCTGGTTCCTTCGATGTCTTCCAACCTCTCATTCTGTCCTAGAGTGCTCCCTGTCTTTGTTTTGGCCCCATGTGGGTTTGACAGGACCTCTGCATACAGTTTAGTTTACATGCTTCCTTCGGACCTGTTGTCTGTGTTCGATATAGCCATTGCCGATGCTACTTCTGTAATATCTTTGTCTCTGTGCTGTTTCAGATGTCTCAGCTCCTCTTCTAATCTCTCTATTTTGATTTCTGCTTCTGTGGCCTGTTGCTTCCACCTTCTGCATTCTGCTGCTAACCTCTCTTCCATCTTCCTTTCCAGCTCATCTAGTCTCCTTCCCCAGTCTTCCTCCCATTTTTTGAGCTCTATCTCCCATTCCTCCCTCTCAGATTCGTCCTTGGAACCCCTTGTCCTCATCCTGGTTAGGGGGAGGGGAATAGATGGTTAGGAGAGGGGATGGATGGTTGTGGGGGAGGGGGAGGATGGTTATTGGTTATTGGAGTGTGTGTGTGTGTGTGTGTGTGTGTGTGTGTGTGTGTGTGTGTGTGTGTGTTTGTGTGTGTGTACTCACCTAATTGTACTCACCTAATTGAGGTTGCAGGGGTCGAGACTCAGCTCCTGGCCCCGCCTCTTCACTGATCGCTACTGGATCCTCTCTCTCTCTCTGCTTCCTGAGCTTTGTCATACCTCTTCTTAAAACTATGTATGGTTCCTGCCTCCACTACTTCACTTGCTAGGCTATTCCACTTGCTGACAACTCTATGACTGAAGAAATACTTCCTAACGTTGTGTACGAATGGTATACAATACCGACAAGATGAGAGTAAGACACATATGCAACATCTGGGTATCTTTATTGTAGACGTTTCGCCATCCAGTGGCTTTATCAATACAAATTCTAGGACATAACTTGAAGACAGTAGAACTATGTACAGAAGATGAGGTAATCAGTCCCTCAACCTAGGAGTAGGTGCGAACAGCACCATAGTCGTGGAGATTCTGAAGCAGAAGAAAGAATCCTGGCGCTTATATAGTAACGTCAGGTGAAGCAGACGAGGGCAAATTCACTGGTAGGCGGGATTCCCCAGTGGAAGTAGGTCCTTCCCAAAGAGATGGGTTAGTTGTAGAGGTAGTTGTCGTAGTCGTGAAGGTTATGTACATGTCCTCAGAATTAAGATTCCATGATGTTGCAGTGTCTGACAAGTTGTGTACGAATGGTATACAATACCGACAAGATGAGAGTAAGACACATATGCAACATCTGGGTATCTTTATTGTAGACGTTTCGCCATCCAGTGGCTTTATCAATACAAATTCTAGGACATAACTTGAAGACAGTAGAACTATGTACGGAAGATGAGGTAATCAGTCCCTCAACCTAGGAGTAGGTGCGAACAGCACCATAGTCGTGGAGATTCTGAAGCAGAAGAAAGAATCCTGGCGCTTATATAGTAACGTCAGGAGAAGCAGACGAGGGCAAATTCACTGGTAGGCGGGATTCCCCAGTGGAAGTAGGTCCTTCCCAAAGAGATGGGTTAGTTGTAGAGGTAGTTGTCGTAGTCGTGAAGGTTATATTACCTCATCTTCTGTACATAGTTCTACTGTCTTCAAGTTATGTCCTAGAATTTGTATTGATAAAGCCACTGGATGGCGAAACGTCTACAATAAAGATACCCAGATGTTGCATATGTCTTACTCTCATCTTGTCGGTATTGTATAACATTCGTACACAACTTGTCAGACACTGCAACATCATGGAATCTTAATTCTGAGGACATGTACATAACCTTCACAACTACGACAACTACTACTACAACTAACCCATCTCTTTGGGAAGGACCTACTTCCACTGGGGAATCCCGCCTACCAGTGAATTTGCCCTCGTCTGCTTCACCTGACGTTACTATATAAGCGCCAGGATTCTTTCTTCTGCTTCAGAATCTCCACGACTATGGTGCTGTTCGCACCTACTCCTAGGTTGAGGGACTGATTACCTCATCTTCTGTACATAGTTCTACTGTCTTCAAGTTATGTCCTAGAATTTGTATTGATAAAGCCACTGGACGGCGAAACGTCTACAATAAAGATACCCAGATGTTGCATATGTGTCTTACTCTCACTTCCTAACGTCCCTGTGACTCGTCTGAATCTTCAGCTTCCAGTTGTGACCCCTTGTCCCTGTGTCCCCTCTCTGGAACATCCTATCTCTGTCCACCTTGTCTATTCCCCGCAGTATCTTGTATGTCGTTATCATGTCTCCCCTGACCCTTCTGTCCTCCAGTGTCGTCAGTCCGATTTCCCTTAACCTTTCCTCGTACGACATTCCCTTGAGCTCTGGGACTAGCCTTGTTGCAAACCTTTGTACTTTCTCTAACTTCTTGACGTGCTTGACCAGGTGTGGGTTCCAGACTGGTGCTGCATACTCCAGTATGGGCCTAACATACACAGTGTACAGTGTCTTGAACGATTCCTTATTAAGGTATCGGAACGCTATTCTCAGGTTTGCCAGGCACCCGTATGCTGCAGCGGTTATTTGGTTGATGTGTGCCTCCGGTGATGTGCTCGGTGTTATGGTCACCCCAAGGTCTTTCTCCCTGAGTGAGGTCTGTAGTCTTTGTCCACCTAGCCTATACTCTGTCTGCGGTCTTCTTTGCCCCTCTCCAATCTTCATGACTTTGCATTTGGCTGGATTGAATTCGAGAAGCCAGTTACTGGACTACATGTCCAGCCTCTCCAGGTCTCTTTGCAGTCCTGCCTCATCCTCGTCCGATTTAATTCTTCTCATCAACTTCACGTCATCTGCGAACAGGGACACTTCAGAGTCTATTCCTTCCATCATGTCGTTCACATATATCAAAAGTAGCACTGGTCCTAGAACTGACCCCTGTGGGACCCCGCTCGTAACAGGCGCCCACTGTGATACCTCTTCACGTACCAGGACTCGTTGCTGCCTCCCTGTCAGGTATTCCCTTATCCATTGCAGTGCCCTTCCTTTTACGTGTGCCTGATCCTCCAGCTTCTGCACTAATCTCTTGTGGGGAACTGTGTCAAAGGCCTTCCTGCAGTCTAGGAAAACGCAATCTACCCAACCCCCTCTCTCGTGTCTTACTTCTGTTACCTTGTCATAAAACTCCAGGAGGTTTGTGATACAAGATTTGCCTTCCATGAACCCATGCTGGTTTTCATTTATAATCTTGTTCCTTTCCAGGTGTTCGACCACTCTCCTCCTGATAATCTTCTCCATGACTTTGCACACAATACATGTCAGAGACACAGGTCTGTAGTTTAGTGC
>NC_091335.1:32045217-32067717 GCF_038502225.1 Cherax quadricarinatus
CCTTAAATCTCGTGTTGAGCTCCTCACATACCTCTTGATCGTTTCTTGTGAGTTCTCCACCTTCTTTCCTCAGCCTTATCACCTGGTCCTTGACTGTTGTCTTCCTCCTAATGTGGCTATACAGCAGTTTCGGGTCAGATTTGACTTTCGATGCTATGTCGTTTTCATACTGTCGCTGGGCCTCCCTCCTTATCTGCGCATACTCGTTTCTGGCTCTTCTACTAATCTCCTTGTTTTCCTGGGTCCTATGCCTCCTGTACCTTTTCCATTCTCTGTTGCACTTAGTTTTTGCCTCCCTACACCTTCGGGTAAACCAAGGACTCGTTTTGGTCTTCCTATTATTTCTGTTTCCCTTGGGAACAAAACTTTCCTCTGCCTCCTTGCACTTTGTTGCCACATATTCCATCATCTCGTTTACTGATTTTCCTACCATTTCTCTGTCCCACTGAACCTCCTGCAGGAAGTTTCTCATACCTGTGTAGTCCCCCCTTTTATAGTTTGGCCTGTCCTCTTCAGTTCCTGTTACCTTCTCCACTTGTAACTCTACTATATAGTCAAAACTCAGAACCACATGATCGCTAGCTCCAAGGGGCCTCTCGTAAGTGATGTCCTCAATGTCTGAACTGCTCAGGGTGAACACAAGATCCAGTCTTGCTGGCTCACCCTCCCCTCTCTCTCTGGTTGTGTCCCTGACATGTTGATGCATGAGGTTTTCAAGTACCACATCCATCATCTTGGCTCTCCATGTTTCGGGACCCCCATGTGGTTCCAGGTTTTCCCAGTCGATCTCCCTGTGGTTGAAATCGCCCATTACCAGTAACTTTGCTCTGCTCGAGTGAGCTCTTCTTGCCACCTCAGCCAGTGTGTCCACCATCACCCTGTTGTTTTCTTCGTACTCCTCTCTTGGCCTCCTGCAGTTCTGTGGTGGGTTATACATCACTCCAATGACTACTTTATGTTCTCCGGACTGAATTGTACCTACAATGTAGTCTCTTTCTCCAATCATGTCCATGCCTTCCATTTCCTCAAATCCCCATTGGTGTTTTATGAGCAGTGCAACCCCTCCTCCCCCTCTACTCCTTCTATCTTTCCTCAGGATCTGATATCCTGTTGGGAAGATTGTGTCTGTTATTGTCTCAGCGAGTTTTGTTTCTGTGACTGCTATGATGTCTGGGGATTTTTCACTGATTCTTTCATTCCACTCCTCATGTTTATTCGTTATTCCATCCGCGTTTGTGTACCAAACCTTTAGTTTCTTTTCTATCATTGTGGTCATGCAAGAATATTGGGGTTGGGGGAGCGAGAGCCTTGGTGGGGGCCTATATGGGGCTGTGGTGTAGGTGGGGTTTATGTTGATGGGGGTGGGGTCAGAATGCCCATAAGGGACAGCTGTTGGGGTGAGGTTTGTGATATGGGGGTTGGTGGCAGAGGGAACAGTGAGTGGGTTGTAGTATAGGTTGCTCAGTTGCGTTGGGAATGTCGCGGGTGGAGTCTTTTGGTGGGAGATTCTGTGGGGTGTGTTTGCCCTTCCTCCTGTGTCTGGGTCCTGCTCATTTTCATTGCTTCTCGTTCCTCCTTGCGTCTCTGTACCCTCTCTTTCAGTGTAGTCCTTTCTTCTTGTGTTCTGTCGCGGTCGAGGTATACTCTCTGGTACCCCTCTTTGTCCCTCAGTCTTGCTTTCTCTTGCAGAATCCTGGTTCGAACTGATTCTTCCTTGAAAGTTACTCTGACAGGCCGTATCCTTCCACTCGCAAACCACCCAATTCTCTGAAAATTTGTCACCTGGGTCATATTGCCCTCCCCTATTGTTTTCATGATGCCTTCAATCATTTTTTTCTCCTCCTGTTTTATTTCTTCAAAGTTGGCCCCCTTGGCTTCTTGGAGCCCGTACACAAAAACTGACCTCGCCCTTTCCTCCTCCCACTGAGTCTCCATCTGCTTCCTCTGAGGCATTTTATTTTCTTCCATTGACATGTTCTTGCCTTCAGTCCCTGTCATATCTGAAACTTCTATTCTCAGTGAACTGTCTTTCCTGACCAGCTGTCCCTTGCTACTGCAGTTGGCTGTTAGAATCTCTGCATATAACAAACCTTCATTGTCTTCGGACCTGTCGTTTGATCTTAGTGTGCTCATCGTCTTTTCCCTGGCCCCACGTGGGTCTGATAGGGCCTTCGTGTACAGCATGTCTCCGTTGTTGCTTACCATCCCCTTGTCTGCGCCTGACTTTGAATTTCCTGATGTCACATCTGAATTGTCATTTGTCTCTCTAATCTGTTTCAGGCTTTGCAGTTTCTCTTCTAAGCACTGTATCCTAGCTTCTGCTGCTAAGACCTGTACTTCCCACTTCCTGCACTCTTCAGCTATCCGCTCCTCCATTTTCTTACCAAGCTCTACTATCTTCCTTCCCCACTCTTCCTCCCTTTTTTGGAGCTCTAACTCCCAGTCTTTCCTCCCTGGTTCGTCTACCAGATCTCTGGTTTTCCGTCCTCTAAGGCAACCCATTTTTTTTTTTTTTTTTTTTTTTTTCTTTCTTATCTGTTTATTACCACAGACAGAAGGCTAGAGGAGGGAGGGGGTGTGGGGGGGAGAGAGAAAGGGTAGAAAGAGGGAGAGAGAGGAGAGAGAAAGGGTGTGTGTGTGTGTGTGTGCATGTGTGTGTATGTGCGTGTGTGTGTGTATGTGTTTGTGTGTGTTTGTGTGTGTGTTGTGTGTGTGTGTGTGTTTGTGTGTGTGTTTGTGTGCTTGTGTGTGTGTTTGTGTGTGTTTGTATATATATATATATATATATATATATATATATATATATATATATATATATATATATATATATATATATATATTATAATTTTTTGTATATTATATCTTTACTGAAAATAATGATTCGAAATTAAGATATACTGCTGGACAGTAATGACGAGACGTTAATTAAGAGGTGAATAATGCCAACATGGTCCGAGTACACATCAGTAATTACATTAATGCTCCGTGATACAGAACTTCAAGATTTGCTAAATGTCTTTAAAGACGTAAATCAACCGGGATCATTAGTTTAATTGGTTGTTAGGGAGATCCTTCGACTTAAAATGATTTCACTAACACGACCTGACTCTCTCAATCTGTCTCGGATTCCTCTTCACACATCTCTGTCATTATTCTTAATTGTTATCCCCTTTAACACACCCAGCTTTACCACCATTCCTCTCATCACTAATTTGCCGGCTTGCCCTTTCCCTCCCTCTGTCTCACTCACTTCATTGTTCTCTCTATCTCCCTCCCTTCGTGTAACTCTCATCCTTCCCTCGCTTGATTTCCAACAATATCTGTTAAGTTCTCTCATATCAACACCGTCTCTGGGTAAACCATCACCGTTGAAGATGTCCCAAAGATTATTCCTTAGAAATAAGTCATTTTGTCTATTTTCTTTTTTTTTTGCTCTCCGAGGTTCTATATACACATATGCTGCTATGTATGACGATCTATGTAACTGTATTTGTGTATACCTCAATAAACTCACTAGAGTGTGTTGGACGACCTATGGTGGTAGTTACAGTGATCAACACAATACTGAAGCTATGGTGGTAGTTAGTGATCATAACACTTAAGCTATGGTGGTAGTTACAGTGAACACCACAAGATATGGTGGTAGCTAGTGAAAAACACAACACAAGCAATGGTGGTAGTCACAGTGAACAACACAACACAAGTTGTGGTGGTAGAGTGAACAACACAACACAAGCTGTGGTGGTAGTCAAAGTGAACAACACAACACAAGCTGTGGTGGTAGAGTGAACAACACAACACAAGCTGTGGTGGTAGTCAAAGTGAACAACACAACACAAGCTGTGGTGGTAGAGTGAACAACACAACACAAGCTGTGGTGGTAGAGTGAAAAACACAACACAAGCTGTGGTGGTAGTCAGAGTGAACAACACAACACAAGCTGTGGTGGTAGTCAGAGTGAACAACACAACACAAGCTGTGGTGGTAGTCAGAGTGAACAACACAACGCAAGCTGTGGTGGTAGTTACAGTGAACAACACCACACAAGCCGTGGTGGTAGTTACAGTGAACAACACAAGCTGTGGTGGTAGTTACAGTGAACAACACAAGCTGTGGTGGTAGTTACAGTGAACAACACAAGCTGTGGTGGTAGTTACAGTGAACAACACAAGCTGTGGTGGTAGTTACAGTGAACAACACAACACAAGCTATGGTGGTAGTTACAGTGAACAACACAACGCAAGCTGTGGTGGTAGTCAGAGTGAACAACACAACACAAGCTATGGTGGTAGACACAGTGAACAACACAACGCAAGCTGTGGTGGTAGTCAGAGTGAACAACACAACACAAGCTGTGGTGGTAGTCAGAGTGAACAACACAACACAAGCTGTGGTGGTAGTCAGAGTGAACAACACAACACAAGCTGTGGTGGTAGTCAGAGTGAACAACACAACGCAAGCTGTGGTGGTAGTTACAGTGAACAACACAACACAAGCCGTGGTGGTAGTTACAGTGAACAACACAAGCTGTGGTGGTAGTTACAGTGAACAACACAAGCTGTGGTGGTAGTTACAGTGAACAACACAAGCCGTGGTGGTAGTTACAGTGAACAACACAAGCTGTGGTGGGAGTTACAGTGAACAACACAAGCTGTGGTGGTAGTTACAGTGAACAACACAAGCTGTGGTGGTTGTCACAGTGAACAACACAAGCTGTGGTGGTTGTCAGAGTGAACAACACAAGCTGTGTTGGTAGTTACAGTGAACAACACAAGCTGTGGAGGTAGTTACAGTGAACAACACAACACAAGCTATTGTGGTTGTCACAGTGAACAGCACAAGCTGTGGTGGTTATCACAGTGAACAACACAAGCTATGGTGGTTGTCAGAGTGAACAACACAACACAAGCTATGGTGGTTGTCACAGTGAACAACACAAGCTGTGGTGGTAGTTACAGTGAACAACACAAGCTGTGGTGGTAGTTACAGTGAACAACACAAGTTGTGGTGGTAGTTACAGTGAACAACACAAGCTCTGGTGGTAGTTACAGTGAACAACACAAGTTGTGGTGGTAGTTACAGTGAACAACACAAGCTGTGGTGGTTGGCAGAGTGAACAACACAAGCTGTGTTGGTAGTTACAGTGAACAACACAAGCTGTGGAGGTTGTCACAGTGAACAACACAAGCTGTGGAGGTTGTCACAGTGAACAACACAAGCTATGGTGGTTGTCACAGTGAACAACACAAGCTGTGGTGGTTGTCAGAGTGAACAACACAAGCTGTGGTGGTAGTTACAGTGAACAACACAAGCTGTGGAGGTTGTCACAGTGAGCAACACAAGCTGTGGAGGTTGTCACAGTGAACAACACAAGCTATGGTGGTTGTCACAGTGAACAACACAAGCTATGGTGGTAGTCACAGTGAACAACACAAGCTATGGTGGTTGTCACAGTGAACAACACAAGCTATGGTGGTTGTCACAGTGAACAACACAAGCTATGGTGGTTGTCACAGTGAACAACACAAGCTGTGGTGGTTGTCAGAGTGAACAACACAAGCTATGGTGGTTGTCACAGTGAACAACACAAGCTGTGGTGGTTGTCACAGTGAACAACACAAGCTGTGGAGGTTGTCACAGTGAACAACACAAGCTATGGTGGTTGTCACAGTGAACAACACAAGCTATGGTGGTTGCCACAGTGAACAACACAAGCTGTGGAGGTTGTCACAGTGAACAACACAAGCTGTGGAGGTTGTCACAGTGAACAACACAAGCTATGGTGGTTGTCACAGTGAACAACACAAGCTGTGGTGGTTGTCAGAGTGAACAACACAAGCTATGGTGGTTGTCACAGTGAACAACACAAGCTGTGGTGGTTGTCACAGTGAACAACACAAGCTGTGGAGGTTGTCACAGTGAACAACACAAGCTATGGTGGTTGTCACAGTGAACAACACAAGCTATGGTGGTTGTCACAGTGAACAACACAAGCTGTGGAGGTTGTCAGAGTGAACAACACAAGCTATGGTGGTTGTCACAGTGAACAACACAAGCTGTGGTGGTTGTCAGAGTGAACAACACAAGCTATGGTGGTTGTCACAGTGAACAACACAAGCTGTGGTGGTTGTCAGAATGAACACCACTACACAAGCTGTGGTGGTTGTAAAAGTGAACAACACAAGCCGTAGTGGTAGTTACAGTGAACAACACAAGCTGTGGTGGTTGTCAGAGTGAACAACACAAGCTATGGAGGTTGTCACAGTGAACAACACAAGCTATGGTGGTTGTCAGAGTGAACAACACAAGCTATGGTGGTTGTCAGAGTGAACAACACAAGCTGTGGTGGTTGTCAGAGTGAACAACACAAGCTGTGGTGGTAGTCACAGTGAACAACACAACACAAGTTGAGGTGGTAGTCACAGTGATCAACACAACACAAGCTGTGGTGGTAGTTACAGTGAACAACACAACACAAGCTGTGGTGGTTGTCACAGTGAACAACAAAAGCTGTGGTGGTATCAAAGTGAACAACACAACACAAACTGTGGTGGTAGTCACAGTGAACAACACAACGCAAGCTGTGGTGGTAGTTACAGTGAAAAACTCAAGCTGTGGTGGTATTTACAGTGAACAACACAAGCTGTGGTGATAGTTACAGTGAACAATACAAGTTGTGGTGGTTGTCGCAGTGAACAACACAAGCTGTGGTGGTAGCCAGAGTGAACAACACAAGCTGTGGAGGTAGAGTGAACAACACAAGCTGTGGTGGTAGTTACAGTGAACAACACAAGCTGTGGTGGTAGTTACAGTGAACGACACAAGCTGTGGTTGTTGTCATAGTGAACAACACAAGCTGTGGTGGTATCACAATGAACAACACAACACAAGCTGTGGTGGTTGTCACAGTGAACAACACAACACAAGCTGTGGTGGTAGTCATAGAGAACAACACAACACAAGCTGTGGTGGTAGTCACAGTGAACAACACAACACAAGCTGTGGTGGTTGTCAGAGTGAACAACACAACACAAGCTGTGGTGGTAGTTACAGTGAGCAACACAAGCTGTGGTGGTTGTCAGAGTTAACACAAGCTGTGGTGGTTGTCAGAGTTAACACAAGCTGTGGTGGAAGTTACAGTGAACAACACAAGGTGTGGTGGTAGTTACAGTGAACAACACAAGGTGTGGTGGTAGTCACAGTGAACAACACAAGCTGTGGTGGTTGTCAGAGTGACCAACACAAGCTGTTGTTGTAGTTACAGTGAACAACACAAGCTATGGTGGTTGTCAGAGTGAACAACAAAAGCTATGGTGGTAGTTACAGTGGACGCAAGCTATGGTGGTAGTTACAGTGAACAACACAAGCTATGGTGGTAGTTACAGTGAACAACACAAGCTATGGTGGTTGTCAGAGTGAACAACAAAAGCCATGGTGGTAGTTACAGTGAACAACACAAGCTATGGTGGTAGTCACAGTGAACAACACATGCTATGCTGGAAGTCACAGTGAACAACACAAGCTGTGGTGGCAGTAACAGAGAGCAACACAAGCTGTGGTGGTTGAGTGAACAACACAAGATCTGGTGGTTGTCAGAGTGAACAACACAAGCTGTGGTTGGTGTCAGAGTGAACAACACAAGCTATGGAGGTAGTCAGAGTGAACAACACAAGCTGTGGTGGTAGTCAGAGAGAACAACACAAGCTGTGGTTGTAGTCAGAGTGAACAACACAAGCTGTGGTGGTAGTCAGAGAGAACAACACAAGCTGTGGTTGTAGTCAGAGTGAACAACACAAGCTGTGGTGGTAGACAGAGTGAACAACACAAGCTGTGGTGGTAGTCAGAGTGAACAACACATGCTGTGGTGGAAGTCAGACTGAACAACGCAAGCCGTGGTGGTAGTTACATTGAAAAACACAAGCCGTGGTAGTAGTTACAGTGCACAACACAAGCTGTGGTGGTTCTCAGAGTGAACAACACAAGTTGTGGTGGTAGTTACAGTGAACAGCACAAGCTGTGGTGGTAGTTACAGTGAACAACACAAGCTGTGGTGGTAGTTACAGTGAACAACACAAGCTGTGGTGGTAGTCACAGTGAACAACACAAGCTGTGGTGGTTGTCACAGTGAACAACACAAGCTGTGGTGGTAGTTACAGTGAACAACACAAGCTGTGGTGGTTGTCACAGTGAACAACACAAGCTGTGGTGGTAGTTACAGTGAACAACACAAGCTGTGGTGGTAGTTACAGTGAACAACACAAGCTGTGGTGGTAGTTACAGTGAACAACACAAGCTGTGGTGGTAGTCACAGTGAACAACACAAGCTGTGGTGGTAGTCACAGTGAACAACACAAGCTGTGGTGGTAGTCACAGTGAACAACACAAGCTATGGTTCTTGTCAGAGTGAACAACAGAAGCTGTGGCGGTAGTCACAGTGAACAACACAAGCTGTGGTGGTAGTTACAGTGAACAACACAAGCTATAGTGGTAGTTACAGTGAACAACACAAGCTATTGTGGTACTTACAGTGAACAACAAAAGCTATGGTTGTTGTCAGAGTGAACAACACAAGCTGTGGTGGTAGTCACAGTGAACAACACAAGCTATGGTGGTAGTCACAGTGAACAACACAAGCTGTGGTGGTAGTTACAGTGAACAACACAAGCTGGGGTGATTGTCACAGTGAACAACACAAGCTGTGGTGTTAGTTACAGTGAACAACACAAGCTGTGGTGGTAGTAACAGTGAACAACACAAGCTGTGGTGGTAGTTGCAGTGAACAACACAAGCTGTGGTGGTAGTAACAGTGAACAACACAAGCTGTGGTGGTTGTAACAGTGAACAACACAAGCTGTGGTGGTAGTTATAGTGAACAACACAAGCTGTGGTGGTTGTAACAGTGAACAACACAAGCTGTGGTGGTAGTAACAGTGAACAACACAAGCTGTGGTGGTAGTTACAGTGAACAACACAAGCTGTGGTGGTTGTAACAGTGAACAACACAAGCTGTGGTGGTAGTAACAGTGAACAACACAAGCTATAGTGGTAGTTACAGTGAACAACAAAAGCTGTGGTGGTAGTTACAGTGAACAACACAAGTTGTGGTGGTAGTTACAGTGAACAACAAAAGCTATGGTGGTAGTTACAGTAAACAACACAAGCTGTGGTGGTAGTTACAGTAAACACAAGCTGTGGTGGTAGTTACAGTGAACAACACAAGCTGTGATGGTAGTTACAGTAAACAACACAACCTGTGGTGGTAGTAACAGTGAACAGCACAAGCTGTGGTGGTAGTTACAGTGAACAACACAAGCTGTGGTGGTAGTTACAGTAAACAACACAAGCTGTGGTGGTAGTTACAGTAAACAACACAAGCTGTGGTGGTAGTTACAGTGAACAACACAAGCTGTGGTGGTAGTCACAGCGAGCAACACAAGATATGGTGGTAGTCACAGTGAACAACACAAGATATGGTGGTAGTCACAGTGAACAACACAAGCTGTGGTGGTAGTTACAGTGAACAACACAAGCTGTGGTGGTAGTTACAGTGAACAACACAAGCTGTGGTGGTAGTTACAGTAAACAACACAAGCTGTGGTGGTAGTTACAGTAAACAACACAAGCTGTGGTGGTAGTTACAGTGAACAACACAAGCTGTGGTAGTCACAGTGAACAACACAAGCTGTGGTGGTAGTTACAGTGAACAACACAAGCTGTGGTGGTAGTTACAGTGAATAACACAAGCTGTGGTGGTAGTTACAGTGAACAACACAAGCTGTGGTGGTAGTTACAGTGAACAACACAAGCTGTGGTGGTAGTTACAGTAAACAACACAAGCTGTGGTGGTAGTTACAGTAAACAACACAACCTGTGGTGGTAGTCACAGTGAACAACACAAGCTGTGGTGGTAGTTACAGTGAACAACACAAGCTGTGGTGGTAGTTACAGTGAATAACACAAGCTGTGGTGGTAGTCACAGTGAACAACACAAGCTGTGGTGGTAGTCACAGTGAACAACACAAGCTCTGTTGGTAGTCACAGTGAACAACACAAGCTGTGGTGGTAGTCACAGTGAACAACACAAGCTGTGGTGGTAGTCACAGTGAACAACACAAGCTGTGGTGGTAGTCACAGTGAACAACACAGGCTGTGGTGGTAGTCACAGTGAACAACACAGGCTGTGGTGGTAGTCTCAGTGAACAACACAGGCTGTGGTGGTAGTCACAGTGAACAACACAGGCTGTGGTGGTAGTCACAGTGAACAACACAGGCTGTGGTGGTAGTCACAGTGAACAACACAGGCTGTGGTGGTAGTCACAGTGAACAACACAGGCTGTGGTGGTAGTCACAGTGAACAACACAGGCTGTGGTGGTAGTCACAGTGAACAACACAAGCTGTGGTGGTAGTCACAGTGAACAACACAAGCTGGCAATATTGCTCCCCCCTACATGTGCAACACTGGCAATATTGCTCCTACATGTGCAACACTGGCAATATTGCGCCCCCTTCATGTGCAACACCTGCAATATTGCTCCTACATGTGCAACACCTGCAATATTGCTCCTACATGTGCAACACCTGCAATATTGCTCCTACATGTGCAACACCTGCAATATTGCTCCTACATGTGCGACACCTGCAATATTGCTCCTACATGTGCAACACCTGCAATATTGCTCCTAGATGTGCAACACTGGTAATATTGCTCCCCCGTTTCATGTGCAACACTGGCAATATTGCTCCCCTCTTCGTGTGCAACACTGGCAATATTGCTCCCCCTACATGTGCAACACTGGCAATATTGCTCCCCCTACATGTGCAACACTGGCAATATTGCTCCTCCCTACATGTGCAACACTGGCAATATTGCTCCTCCCTACATGTGCAACACTGGCAATATTGCTCCCCCTACATGTGCAACACTGGCAATATTGCTCCCCGCTACATGTGCAACACTGGCAATATTGCTCCCCCTACATGTGCAACACTGGCAATATTGCTCCCCCCTACATATGCAACACTGGCAATATTGCTCCCCCCTTCATGTGCAACACTGGGAATATTGCTCACCCTACATGTGCAACACTGGCAATATTGCTCCCCGCTACATGTGCAACACTGGCAAGATTGCTCCCCTTACATGTGCAACACTGGCAATATTGCTCCTCCCTACATGTGCAACACTGGCAATATTGCTCCCCGCTACATGTGCAACACTGGCAAGATTGCTCCCCTTACATGTGCAACACTGGCAATATTGCTCCTCCCTACATGTGCAACACTGGCAATATTGCTCCCCCTACATGTGCAACACTGGCAATATTGTTCCCCCTACATGTGCAACACTGGCAATATTGCTCCCCGCTACATGTGCAACACTGGCGATATTGCTCCCCTACATGTGCAACACTGGCAATATTGCTTCCCCCCTCATGTGCAACACTGGCAATATTGCTCCTCGCTACGTGTGCAACACTGGCAATATTGCTCCCCCTACCTATGCAACACTGGCAATATTGCTCCTCCCTACATGTGCAACACTGGCAATATTGCTCCCCCCTTCATGTGCAACACTGGGAATATTGCTCCCCGCTACATGTGCAACACTGGCAATATTGTTCAACGATACATGTGCAACACTGGCAATATTCCTACTCCCTATATGTGCAACACTGGCAATATTGCTCCTCCCTACATGTGCAACACTGGCAATATTGCTCCTCCCTACATGTGCAACACTGGCAATATTGCTCCCCGCTACATGTGCAACACTGGCAATATTGCTCCCCGCTACATGTGCAACACTGGCAATATTGCTCCCCCTACCTGTGCAACACTGGCAATATTGCTCCTCCCTACATGTGCAACACTGGCAATATTGCTCCCCCTACATGTGCAACACTGGCAATATTGCTCCTCCCTACATGTGCAACACTGGCAATATTGCTCTCCCTACATGTGCAACACTGGCAATATTGCTCCCCCTACATGTGCAACACTGGCAATAAAAATGACCAGGTGTTGCACGTGTCTTATATATTAAGTTCTCGGTATTATATACCATCAACGATATAATAATTATATTGTCACCCATTTATTTACTGTTAATTTTCACCCATACACTTATATTTTTACTAACTACAGACTAGCAAAATTATCGTCAGGAACTGACCTGAAGAAACCTAGTCCGGCAGTAATTAAAGGCACTAAGTTGCAGTTATCGTCTTGAATTGACACTTGGAAGTGCTTGCACAGGAATATTTCACTAATAAAAAGCCAAACCGTGAAACTAGCAATATATATATATATATATATAGATATATATATATATATATATATATATATATATATATATATATATATATATATATATATATATATTATAGGTAGTAGGTTGGTAGACAGCAACCACCCAGGGAAGTACTACCGTCCTGCCAGATGACTGTGAAACAGAAACCTGTAACTGTTTTGCATGATGGTAGGATTGCTGGTTTCTTTTTCTGTCTCATAAACACACTAGATAACAGGGATATCTTGCTACTCCTACTTACACTTTGGTCACACTTCACAGACACGCACATGCATATATATATATATATACATCTAGGTTTTTCCCCTTTTTCTAAATAGCTCTTGTTCTTCTTTATTTCTTCTATTGCCCATGGGGAAGTGGAAAAGAATCTTTCCTCCGTAAGCCATGCGTGTCGTATGAGGCGACTAAAATGCCGGAAGCAATGGGCTAGTAACCCCTTCTCCTGTAGACATTTACTAAAAACGAGAAGAAGAAAAACTTTATAAAACTGGGATGCTTGAATGTGCGTGGATGTAGTGCGGATGACAAGAAACAGATGATTGCTGATGTTATGAATGAAAAGAAGTTGGATGTCCTGGCCCTAAGCGAAACAAAGCTGAAGGGGGTAGGGGAGTTTCGGTGGGGGGAAATAAATGGGATTAAATCTGGAGTATCTGAGAGAGTTAGAGCAAAGGAAGGGGTAGCAATAATGTTAAATGATCAGTTATGGAAGGAGAAAAAAGAATATGAATGTGTAAATGCAAGAATTATGTGGATTAAAGTAAAGGTTGGATGCGAGAAGTGGGTCATAATAAGCGTGTATGCACCTGGAGAAGAGAGGAATGCAGAGGAGAGAGAGAGATTTTGGGAGATGTTAAGTGAATGTATAGGAGCCTTTGAACCAAGTGAGAGAGTAATTGTGGTAGGGGACCTGAATGCTAAAGTAGGAGAAACTTTTAGAGAGGGTGTGGTAGGTAAGTTTGGGGTGCCAGGTGTAAATGATAATGGGAGCCCTTTGATTGAACTTTGTATAGAAAGGGGTTTAGTTATAGGTAATACATATTTTAAGAAAAAGAGGATAAATAAGAATACAAGATATGATGTAGGGCGAAATGACAGTAGTTTGTTGGATTATGTATTGGTAGATCAAAGACTGTTGAGTAGACTTAAGAATGTACATGTTTATAGAGGGGCCACAGATATATCAGATCACTTTCTATTTGTAGCTACACTGAGAGTAAAAGGTAGATGGGATACAAGGAGAATAGAAGCATCAGGGAAGAGAGAGGTGAAGGTTTATAAACTAAAAGAGGAGGCAGTTAGGGTAAGATATAAACAGCTATTGGAGGATAGATGGGCTAATGAGAGCATAGGCAATGGGGTCGAAGAGGTATGAGGTAGGTTTAAAAATGTAGTGTTAGAGTGTTCAGCAGAAGTTTGTGGTTACAGGAAAGTGGGTGCGGGAGGGAAGAGGAGCGATTGGTGGAATGATGATGTAAAGAGAGTAGTAAGGGAGAAAAAGTTAGCATATGAGAAGTTTTTACAAAGGAAAAGTGATGCAAGGAGGGAAGAGTATGTGGAGAAAAAGAGAGAGGTTAAGAGAGTGGTGAAGCAATGTAAAAAGAGAGCAAATGAGAGAGTGGGTGAGATGTTATCAACAAATTTTGTTGAAAATAAGAAAAAGTTTTGGAGTGAGATTAACAAGTTAAGAAAGCCTAGAGAACAAATGGATTTGTCAGTTAAAAATAGGAGAGGAGAGTTATTAAATGGAGGGTTAGAGGTATTGGGAAGATGGAGGGAATATTTTGAGGAATTGTTAAATGTTGATGAAGATAGGGAAGCTGTGATTTCGTGTATAGGACAAGGAGGAATAACATCTTGTAGGAGTGAGGAAGAGCCAGTTGTGAGTGTGGGGGAAGTTCGTGAGGCAGTAGGTAAAATGAAAGGGGGTAAGGCAGCCGGGATTGATGGGATAAAGATAGAAATGTTAAAATCAGGTGGGGATATAGTTTTGGAGTGGTTGGTGCAATTATTTAATAAATGTATGGAAGAGGGTAAGGTACCTAGGGACTGGCAGAGAGCATGCATAGTTCCTTTGTATAAAGGGAAAGGGGATAAAAAAGAGTGCAAAAATTATAGGGGGATAAGTCTGCTGAGTATACCTGGTAAAGTGTATGGAAGAGTTATTATTGAAAGAATTAAGAGTAAGACGGAGAATAGGATAGCAGATGAACAAGGAGGCTTTAGGAAAGGTAGAGGGTGTGTGGACCAGGTGTTTACAGTGAAACATATAAGTGAACAGTATTTAGATAAGGCTAAAGAGGTCTTTGTGGCATTTATGGATTTGGAAAAGGCGTATGACAGGGTGGATAGGGGGGCAATGTGGCAGATGTTGCAAGTGTATGGTGTAGGAGGTAGGTTAGTGAAAGCAGTGAAGAATTTTTACGAGGATAGTGAGGCTCAAGTTAGAGTATGTAGGAAAGAGAGAAATTATTTCCCAGTAAAAGTAGGCCTTAGACAAGGATGTGTGATGTCACCGTGGTTGTTTAATATATTTATAGATGGGGTTGTAAGAGAAGTAAATGCGAGGGTCTTCGCAAGAGGCGTGGAGTTAAAAGATAAAGAATCACACACAAAGTGGGAGTTGTCACAGCTGCTCTTTGCTGATGACACTGTGCTCTTGGGAGATTCTGAAGAGAAGTTGCAGAGATTGGTGGATGAATTTGGTAGGGTGTGCAAAAGAAGAAAATTAAAGGTGAATACAGGAAAGAGTAAGGTTATGAGGATAACAAAAAGATTAGGTGATGAAAGATTGAATATCAGATTGGAGAGAGAGAGTATGGAGGAGGTGAATGTATTCAGATATTTGGGAGTGGACGTGTCAGCGGATGGGTCTATGAAAGATGAGGTGAATCATAGAATTGATGAGGGGAAAAGAGTGAGTGGTGCACTTAGGAGTCTGTGGAGACAAAGAACTTTGTCCTTGGAGGCAAAGAGGGGAATGTATGAGAGTATAGTTTTACCAACGCTCTTATATGGGTGTGAAGCATGGGTGATGAATGTTGCAGCGAGGAGAAGGCTGGAGGCAGTGGAGATGTCATGTCGGAGGGCAATGTGTGGTGTGAATATAATGCAGAGAATTCGTAGTTTGGAAGTTAGGAGGAGGTGCGGGATTACCAAAACTGTTGTCCAGAGGGCTGAGGAAGGGTTGTTGAGGTGGTTCGGACATGTAGAGAGAATGGAGCGTAACAGAATGACTTCAAGAGTGCATCAGTCTGTAGTGGAAGGAAGGCGGAGTAGGGGTCGGCCTAGGAAAGGTTGGAGAGAGGGGGTAAAGGAGGTTTTGTGTGCTAGGGGCTTGGACTTCCAGCAGGCATGCGTGAGCGTGTTTGATAGGAGTGAATGGAGACAAATGGTTTTTAATACTTGACGTGCTGTTGGAGTGTGAGCAAAGTAACATTTATGAAGGGGTTCAGGGAAACCGGCAGGCCGGACTTGAGTCCTGGAGATGGGAAGTACAGTGCCTGCACTCTGAAGGAGGGGTGTTAATGTTGCAGTTTAAAAACTGTAGTGTAAAGCACCCTTCTGGCAAGACAGTGATGGAGTGAATGATGGTGAAAGTTTTTCTTTTTCGGGCCACCCTTCCTTGGTGGGAATCGGCCAGTGTGATAATAATAAATATATATATATATATATATATATATATATATATATATATATATATATAATATATATATATATATATATATATAATGTCGTGCCGAATAGGCAGAACTTGCCATCTTGGCTTAAATAGCAACACTCATCATGCCATATAGGAGAAGTGAAAATTTGTGTATGCAATAATTTCGCCAAAATCATTCTGAACCTGACGAAAAAAATATATTTGATTGTGTTTGTTTAGTATTAAATTATTGTAAACGTATTTAAAATATATTTAGTTGGGCTAAGCTAAAATAAATTGTTCTTGTTATAATAAGGTTAGGTAAGTTTTCTAAGATTCTTTTGGTGCAAAATTAAAAAATTTTCCATTAACATTAATGAAAAAAATATATCTTTAAACGTGTAAGAGAAAATTTTAGAAAGAACTTAATTTTAAATGAGTTCTTGCTAATTGACCAGTTTTACATATTCGGTACGACATATATATATATATATATATATATATATATATATATATATATATATATATATATATATATATATATATATATATATATATATATATATATATATTACATTATATATATATATATATATATATATATATATATATATATACACATGTACAAGCATATATATACACACCCCTCTGGGTATTATTCTATTTTCTTTCTAGTTCTTGTTCTTGTTTATTTCCTCTTATCTCCATGGGGAAGTGGAACAGAATTCTTCCTCCGTAAGTCATGCGTGTTGTAAGAGGCGACTAAAATGCCGGGAGCAAGGGGCTAGTAACCCCTTCTCCCGTAGAAATTACTAAATTTAAAAGAGAAACTTTCATTTTTCTTTTTGGGCCACCCTGCCTTGGTGGGATACTGCCGGTGTGTTGAAAGAAAGAATATATATATATATATATATATATATATATATATATATATATATATATATATATATATATATATATATATATATATATTTTGGTACAATATTATCACTAACAGGCTTATGTGTGGATACCTGCAGCTTGTTTTGGACGGGCAAGAATACCCTGCGTTTCATTACTTTTATTAAAATTAAGAAAAGTGTTGTGTTCTTGGGTTCAGTGTCAGGGGGAGAAGTGTGGCTGTAGAACAGTCACTGGAGGGAGGGAAGGGGGAGGTAGTGTTGGAGGCAAAGGAGGTGTAGGAGAGTGACTGCGTGTCTTCTCCCACCTCTCCCACACACACTTATAATAATAATAATATCTTTACTTACTACAAGTACATGTACAAGGTATACAGACCATAGCTGACATAAATGACATACTACTATATAGAAAGTCCCTTGTTATGCTGAGCATTTCCCGCAAATTAGGTCAGTTTTGTCCCAGGATGCGACCCACATAAGTTGACTAACTCTCAAGTACCCATGTTACTGATGGGTGAACAGGGACAGCAGGTGTCTTATGGAAATACGTCCCTAATGTTTTCCAGCCGTACCGGAAGAGATTCGAACTCCGGACCTCAGTGTGTGAGTTGAGTGCGCTACCGATCGAGCTACAGGAGGCCTGAACTTGTTCCGATAGCACAGAAATTGTTTACTGTTTTCTGTTTTCTCTGGGGTATACCATATGTTATGTATAGTGGTGTATTGTGTATAGTGTCGTGTTGTGTATAGCGATGTGTTATGTATAGTGATGTGTAGTGTGGTGAGTGGCCATCTCTGACACTGTCAGCTAGGCCTGCCTTCCCTGGTTGTCACCTCCACTCCGTAGTCCGTCCCTCACATCCCAAGAGGCCGTGAGACCACCAACCACATATGGAACTACGCTCTCCTCCACCTCTCTGTACCTCCACCATGAACCACCAGTGGAATGTCTTCACCCACATGGGTCACTCCCCCTCCAGCTCAGGTTTACTAGACAGATTAAGAGATGGCAGAGGATGTTGCAGCTAGCCAGCCATGCAGTCAGGTGAAACAGTGCACCTAACAATGAAAGAAGAGACGTATGTCAGGTGTATGGAGCATATCGGGCACTCAATCGGAGTGATCTCATCCGTGCAAACGATGGCTGTGCTGGATCACATATGCTTCCTGCAGAGAGCAGCCAACAACTTCCACAGGCAGGGGAAAACTCCAATGGCAACTTCCTCAGTTGCCATGATCTCCTGATGGCATTCAAAGTCACTGCTAGTAGTACCCTGTTTCATATTCCTAATGCTGATCGTCCATATGCGGCAGGGACATTCACAGACCTTCTTAAGCAGGTAAATGGAGGATCCACCAACTTAGAAGCCCGAGGCACCATTAAGGCTTGGCGCAACCTACTCCTGTTTGCCAATGTCTATCAAACAGTTCCTGCATAAAGCAACAAATTGCTAACCACATCAGCCATCACAGTAATGCGCAACTACCCAAGAACAGATAATTATGTCCCTCTGCCTCATTATCGCAGGAATCACAGAGGCAGACCCAAGAAAACTTCCATTGAACACGAGAAAATTTGTGCACAGTAGAAAAAAAAAACTGAAGAAGGCAACACAGTGGGAGCAATCAAAATAACCACAATTGATGACACAGCAGCTTCCAAATATGATGTCACAGCAAAAACCTACGAAGTTTATAAAGTTAGAGTGTCATTTCCAGCAGGATCTGGAATACGACCACAGCACATCAAAGTTATAGTGTCATTTCCAGCAGGATCTGGAATAAGACCACAACACATCAAAGAGATTGTAAATCAATTCTTCTTTCTGAGTCAACAACTGCCTGGCGGGCGGATTCCTGAAGAAATTAAACCTTTGTTTTTTGGAGCGTCATTAGGAGCTTAGAAGATGGATAGGGGAATCTGACCCATTGCTGTCGGTAACACTCTTCGCCGTCTCGTTGCCAAAGCAGCAGTAAGAAACATTCGTGTAGAAGCTGCCAGTTTACTCCAGCCAAACCAACTGGGTTTTGGGGTCTCTCATGGCAGTGATGCAGCACCTCGTGCAGCAAGGGTCTACATCAGGGACTTACCAGAAGACAAGGTCGTAGTCAAACTAGACTTGAGGAATACCTTTAATATGGTGAAAAGAGATATGATCTTGTCGGCTGTTTGAGAGCAGTTCCCCAGTTTTTACCTTTATTTCAGCTGGATTCAGGAAAACTTCAATTCTTTTATTTGACGAGCATGAAATCCCCTCATCAGAGGAAGTTCAGCAGGGTGACAAACTTGCTCCATTTCTCTTCTGCTTGGCGGTTAAAGAAATAACTTCCAGCTTGCGCAGCGAACTCTTGATGGCACTCTTTCAGGTATGGAAGAGTCCCTGCATTAGACCTATAACTGGTGTAGTCACTGGGAGAAGCCTTAGGAATTATTCTCAATCCTTCCAAGTGTGAAATCATCACAACAAGTGAGGAAATAATTACAGCTGTGTGAACAATCCTTGCTGAAGCCTCAACTATCTCCCCGTGATGACCTAGCACCGCTGGGTCATCAGGCCATTGACACAGTCCTCGGGGATAAATTGAATGACCTGAAGAGCATGGAGGAGAGAACAAGTGATATCGATGCCCATGATGCTCTGTATCTCCTCACAAGGTGTCTAACTCTGCCAAGACTAACCAATTTCTTGAGATGTTCCCCCTCTTTTGACAACCCCACACTTAGTGAACATGACGCACTTCTGAAATCTTCGTTAGGAAGGCTTCATTGAATCTGTCACTGGAAGATCACCAATGGGGTCAGACAAATCAATCAGTGTAGATGCACATGTGTAGTCCCACACTATCTGTTTGTCGTCTCTCCAGGCTTGAAGGGTGATACCATCTGGAGACTTTTAATTGCCATCAGATCTGCATAGTTGAGGTGGCTCCCGTATTGCTGAGCATCCGGCTGTTTTGAGGCTCGTCTTAATAATGTTATTACCCTCTTCATGCCTTGAAATGTTTCCCTTGAATCCACGGCACAAAATACAATGGTATCCGACTTGGTCTGCCGATTCACTGCCAAAATATGGGTAAAGTAATTTTAAGTAAAAACAGCGATAGGAAGCCAACAGTGAACAAATCTTTATAAGAGAAGAGAAAAAAATCAAAATGAGGTAGAAAAATGAGGCTAAATTAAGAATTGCAAGAAAGACTTATAAAAGAAAGGGAAGAGAGAAATAATGATAAGTTAACATCGTCTAGTGGCGAGAGACCCGAGTGATGGATCAGGTCACATTGATCAATGGTGATGGTGGCAGCGGTGCATGAGCACCTCTGTGTGACACATTTGCCTCTGATGTATGATGCTAACTCACGCTATCTGCGCCCATTCCTGCACGCTGTTTACACCCGCCTCTCTCACACACCTTCCATTACTCTTGATGTCTTTCTTTCAAATTCTTAAAAACAAGAATAGTCAGTGCAGGAATTCATAATTTATTTGAGAAAATGTTAGTTAAGTAATAATATAGGCAGAAGCAAAGGTAGTAACAATAGTAAGGTAAGAACAGTAATTGTAGCAGTAATGAGACACAGAGGTATGGAGTGTATTAGTTGTCCAAGAATTAGTTAACTTAGTAGTACTTGTGGTCTTAGATGTAGCAGGAGTAATATTAATAGTAGTATATTAATATGATGTACACTATAAACACACACCACAAATACCTACTGCACTATACATCACACCTGCTACACCTAAACCAGCTTTATTTTATATCGAAATAATTAGTCTCGCTTCACACGGCAAAGGTCTGCGTTCGACTCCCAGCGAGGGTAGAAACATTGGGCATGTTTCTTTACACTGGTTGTCTATGTTCACACATCAATAAAAGGGGAACCTGGGTGTTAGTGGACTGGTGTGGGTCGCATCCTGGGACAAGGATCTAATTTGCCCGAAATGCTTTGCATAACAAGAGGCTTTCTATATATCAGTATATCATTGAATTCAGGCCTGTATACCTTGTACATGTATAGTAGTAAAGATTATATATATATATAATATATATATAATATATATAATATATAATATGAATGTGTAAATTCAAGAATTATGTGGATTAAAGTAAAGGTTGGATGCGAGAAGTGGGTCATAATAAGCGTGTATGCACCTGGAGAAGAGAGGAATGCAGAGGAGAGAGAGAGATTTTGGGAGATGTTAAGTGAATGTATAGGAGCCTTTGAACCAAGTGAGAGAGTAATTGTGGTAGGGGACCTGAATGCTAAAGTAGGAGAAACTTTTAGAGAGGGTGTGGTAGGTAAGTTTGGGGTGCCAGGTGTAAATGATAATGGGAGCCCTTTGATTGAACTTTGTATAGAAAGGGGTTTAGTTATAGGTAATACATATTTTAAGAAAAAGAGGATAAATAAGTATACCAGATATGATGTAGGGCGAAATGACAGTAGTTTGTTGGATTATGTATTGGTAAATAAAAGACTGATGAGTAGACTTCAGGATGTACATGTTTATAGAGGGGCCACAGATATATCAGATCACTTTCTAGTTGTAGCTACACAGAGAGTAAAAGGTAGATGGGATACAAGGAGAATAGAAGCATCAGGGAAGAGAGAGGAGAAGGTTTATAAACTAAAAGAGGAGGCAGTTAGGGTAAGATATAAACAGCTATTGGAGGATAGATGGGCTAATGAGAGCATAGGCAATGGGGTCGAAGAGGTATGAGGTAGGTTTAAAAATGTAGTGTTAGAGTGTTCAGCAGAAGTATTGGTGGAATGATGATGTGAAGAGAGTAGTAAGGGAGAAAAAGTTAGCATATGAGAAGTTTTTACAAAGTAGAAGTGATGCAAGGAGGGAAGAGTATATGGAGAAAAAGAGAGAAGTTAAGAGAGAGGTGAAGCAATGTAAAAAGAGAGCAAATGAGAGAGTGGGTGAGATGTTATCAACAAATTTTGTTGAAAATAAGAAAAAGTTTTGGAGTGAGATTAACAAGTTAAGAAAGCCTAGAGAACAAATGGATTTGTCAGTTAAAAATAGGAGAGGAGAGTTATTAAATGGAGAGTTAGAGGTATTGGGAAGATGGAGGGAATATTTTGAGGAATATTTTGAGTAATTGTTAAATGTTGATGAAGATAGGGAAGCTGTGATTTCGTGTATAGGGCAAGGAGGAATAACATCTTGTAGGAGTGAGGAAGAGCCAGTTGTGAGTGTGGGGGAAGTTCGTGAGGCAGTAGGTAAAATGAAAGGGGGTAAGACAGCCGGGATTGATGTGATAAAGATAGAAATGTTAAAAGCAGGTGGGGATATAGTTTTGGAGTGGTTGGTGCAATTATTTAATAAATGTATGGAAGAGGGTAAGGTACCTAGGGATTGGCAGAGAGCATGCATAGTTCCTTTGTATAAAGGCAAAGGGGATAAAAGAGAGTGCAAAAATTATAGGGGGATAAGTCTGTTGAGTGTACCTGGTAAAGTGTATGGTAGAGTTATAATTGAAAGAATTAAGAGTAAGACGGAGAATAGGATAGCAGATTAACAAGGAGGCTTTAGGAAAGGTAGGGGGCGTGTGGACCAGGTGTTTACAGTGAAACATATAAGTGAACAGTATTTAGATAAGGCTAAAGAGGTCTTTGTGGCATTTATGGATTT
>NC_091335.1:32075217-32157717 GCF_038502225.1 Cherax quadricarinatus
GGTCCAGTGTGGGTAGATTGGTAAAGCACTGCGTACCTTGTCCTAAGGTTCGTAGGTTCGAGTCTCCTTCAGCCAGAGATCAGTGTTTGTGTATATTTCGCATGCTCTCGCGAATTCCTTGCATATATATATATATATATATATATATATATATATATATATATATATATATATATATATATATATACACACACATATATATATATATATATATACATATATATATATATATGTGTGTGTATATATATATATATATATATATATATATATATATATATATATATATATATATATATATATATATATATGTATATATATGTATTTGTATATATATATATATATGTATATATATGTGTGTATATATATATATATATATATATATATATATATATATATATATATATATATATATATATATATATATATATGTATATATATATATATATATATATATATATATATATATATATATATATATATTTATATATTTATATATAGGTAGTAGGTTGGTAGACAGCAACCACCCAGGGAAGTACTACCGTCCTGCCAGATAACTGTGAAACAAAAACCTGTAACTGTTTTGCATGATGGTAGGATTGCTGGTTTTCTTTTTCTGTCTCATAAACACGCTAGATAACAGGGATATCTTGCTACTCCTACTTACACTTTGGTCACACTTCACAGACACGCACATGCATATATATATATACATACATCTAGGTTTTTCTCCTTATTCTAAATAGCTCTTGTTCTTTTTTATTTCTTCTATTGTCCATGGGGAAGTGGAAAAGAATCTTTCCTCCGTAAGCCATGCGTGTCGTATGAGGCGACTAAAATGCCGGGAGCAATGATCTAGTAACCCCTTCTCCTGTATACATTTACTAAAAAAGAGAAGAAGAAAAACTTTATAAAACTGGGTTGTTTAAATGTGCGTGGATGTAGTGCGGATGACAAGAAACAGATGATTGCTGATGTTATGAATGAAAAGAAGTTGGATGTCCTGGCTCTAAGCGGAACAAAGCTGAAGGGGGTAGGAGAGTTTCAGTGGGGGGAAATAAATGGGATTAAATCTGGAGTATCTGAGAGAGTTAGAGAAAAGGAAGGGGTAGCAGTAATGTTAAATGATCAGTTATGGAAGGAGAAAAGAGAATATGAATGTGTAAATTCGAGAATTATGTGGATTAAAGTAAAGGTTGGATGCGAGAAGTGGGTCATAATAAGCGTGTATGCACCTGGAGAAGAGAGGAATGCAGAGGAGAGAGAGAGATTTTGGGAGATGTTAAGTGAATGTATAGGAGCCTTTGAACCAAGTGAGAGAGTAATTGTGGTAGGGGACCTGAATGCTAAAGTAGGAGAAACTTTTAGAGAGGGTGTGGTAGGTAAGTTTGGGGTGCCAGGTGTAAATGATAATGGGAGCCCTTTGATTGAACTTTGTATAGAAAGGGGTTTAGTTATAGGTAATACATATTTTAAGAAAAAGAGGATAAATAAGTATACACGATATGATGTAGGGCGAAATGACAGTAGTTTGTTGGATTATGTATTGGTAGATAAAAGACTGTTGAGTAGACTTCAGGATGTACATGTTTATCGAGGGGCCACAGATATATCAGATCACTTTCTAGTTGTAGCTACACTGAGAGTAAAAGGTAGATGGGATACAAGGAGAATAGAAGCATCAGGGAAGAGAGAGGTGAAGGTTTATAAACTAAAAGAGGAGGCAGTTAGGGTAAGATATAAACAGCTATTGGAGGATAGATGGGCTAATGAGAGCATAGGCAATGGGGTCGAAGAGGAATGGGGTAGGTTTAAAAATGTAGTGTTAGAGTGTTCAGCAGAAGTTTGTGGTTACAGGAAAGTGGGTGCAGGAGGGAAGAGGAGCGATTCGTGGAATGATGATGTAAAGAGAGTAGTAAGGGAGAAAAAGTTAGCATATGAGAAGTTTTTACAAAGCAGAAGTGATGCAAGGAGGGAAGAGTATATGGAGAAAAAGAGAGAGGTTAAGAGAGTGGTGAAGCAATGTAAAAAGAGAGCAAATGAGAGAGTGGGTGAGCTGTTATCAACAAATTTTGTTGAAAATAAGAAAAAGTTTTGGAGTGAGATTAACAAGTTAAGGAAGCCTAGAGAACAAATGGATTTGTCAGTTAAAAATAGGAGAGGAGAGTTATTAAATGGAGAGTTAGAGGTATTGGGAAGATGGAGGGAATATTTTGAGGAATTGTTAAATGTTGATGAAGATAGGGAAGCTGTGATTTCGTGTATAGGGCAAGGAGGAATAACATCTTGTAGGAGTGAGGAAGAGCCAGTTGTGAGTGTGGGGGAAGTTCGTGAGGCAGTAGGTAAAATGAAAGGGGGTAAGGCAGCCGGGATTGATGGGATAAAGATAGAAATGTTAAAAGCAGGTGGGGATATAGTTTTGGAGTGGTTGGTGCAATTATTTAATAAATGTATGGAAGAGGGTAAGGTACCTAGGGATTGGCAGAGAGCATGCATAGTTCCTTTGTATAAAGGCAAAGGGGATAAAAGA
This sequence comes from Cherax quadricarinatus, assembly GCF_038502225.1. Lineage (NCBI taxonomy): Eukaryota > Metazoa > Arthropoda > Malacostraca > Decapoda > Parastacidae > Cherax > Cherax quadricarinatus. The sequence continues at coordinate 32,077,745 of NC_091335.1, forward strand.
GAGTGCAAAAATTATAGGGGGATAAGTCTGTTGAGTGTACCTGGTAAAGTGTATGGTAGAGTTATAATTGAAAGAATTAAGAGTAAGACGGAGAATAGGATAGCAGATGAACAAGGAGGCTTTAGGAAAGGTAGGGGGTGTGTGGACCAGGTGTTTACAGTGAAACATATAAGTGAACAGTATTTAGATAAGGCTAAAGAGGTCTTTGTGGCATTTATGGATTTGGAAAAGGCGTATGACAGGGTGGATAGGGGGGCAATGTGGCAGATGTTGCAAGTGTATGGTGTAGGAGGTAGGTTACTGAAAGCAGTGAAGAGTTTTTACGAGGATAGTGAGGCTCAAGTTAGAGTATGTAGAAAAGAGGGAAATTTTTTCCCAGTAAAAGTAGGCCTTAGACAAGGATGTGTGATGTCACCGTGGTTGTTTAATATATTTATAGATGGGGTTGTAAGAGAAGTAAATGCGAGGGTCTTGGCAAGAGGCGTGGAGTTAAAAGATAAAGAATCACACACAGGGTGGGAGTTGTCACAGCTGCTCTTTGCTGATGACACTGTGCTCTTGGGAGATTCTGAAGAGAAGCTGCAGAGATTGGTGGATGAATTTGGTAGGGTGTGCAAAAGAAGAAAATTAAAGGTGAATACAGGAAAGAGTAAGGTTATGAGGATAACAAAAAGATTAGGTGATGAAAGATTGAATATCAGATTGGAGGGAGAGAGTATGGAGGAGGTGAACGTATTCAGATATTTGGGAGTGGACGTGTCAGCGGATGGGTCTATGAAAGATGAGGTGAATCATAGAATTGATGAGGGAAAAAGAGTGAGTGGTGCACTTAGGAGTCTGTGGAGACAGAGAACTTTGTCCTTGGAGGCAAAGAGGGGAATGTATGAGAGTATAGTTTTACCAACGCTCTTATATGGGTGTGAAGCATGGGTGATGAATGTTGCAGCGAGGAGAAGGCTGGAGGCAGTGGAGATGTCATGTCTGAGGGCAATGTGTGGTGTGAATATAATGCAGAGAATTCGTAGTTTGGAAGTTAGGAGGAGGTGCGGGATTACCAAAACTGTTGTCCAGAGGGCTGAGGAAGGGTTGTTGAGGTGGTTCGGACATGTAGAGAGAATGGAGCGAAACAGAATAACTTCAAGAGTGTATCAGTCTGTAGTGGAAGGAAGGCGGGGTAGGGGTCGGCCTAGGAAGGGTTGGAGGGAGGGGGTAAAGGAGGTTTTGTGTGCGAGGGGCTTGGACTTCCAGCAGGCATGCGTGAGCGTGTTTGATAGGAGTGAATGGAGACAAATGGTTTTTAATACTTGACGTGCTGTTGGAGTGTGAGCAAAGTAACATTTATGAAGGGATTCAGGGAAACCGGCAGGCCGGACTTGAGTCCTGGAGATGGGAAGTACAGTGCCTGCACTCTGAAGGAGGGGTGTTAATGTTGCAGTTTAAAAACTGTAGTGTAAAGCACCCTTCTGGCAAGACAGTGATGGAGTGAATGAAGGTGAAAGTTTTTCTTTTTCGGGCCACCCTGCCTTGGTGGGAATCGGCCAGTGTGATAATAATAAAAAATATATATTATGTGTGTGTGTGTGTATATATATATATATATATGTATATATATATATATATATATATATATATATATATATATATATATATATATATATATATATATATATATATATATATATATGTGTGTGTGTGTGTATATATATATATATATATATATATATATATATATATATATATATATATATATATATATATATCACATATATATATATATATATGTGTGTGTGTTTATATATAATATATATATATATATATATATATATATATATATATATATATATATATATATATATATATATATATATATATATATATTCAAAAAGGAAATGTTTTACATCTATATTAGTTTAGAGTTATATAAATTTGATTAATTTAGAATTTTTAATTCATTCACGAACGAGTGATTTTAAGTAATTAATAATACCATGACTGGCCTGTTATCGAACCCCCTGATCTTTTAGCGTTCCTCATGACAAGCCCACCAAAATTCCAAGACACCTTAGTCCACTTGGCCAACAGCGTTTCATACATCATGTGGCCAGTACCACTGGACACGTTACCCCTGATGAGAGGTCATACGAGGCCGCGGAAACTACAAGACTAATTTCCTTCTCTTATTTGGAATATCAGTCATCACGAGCAGTACACATATTAATACATCCATGAACTCGTGGTTTTAAGTAATTAATTCAATTCCCGGGCAGTTGCAGTGTTGTTACTAGCTTAAAACCACGTAGGTGCTGACATCAGGGGTGACATGTTCAGTGGTACTCGCCAACTGATGTGTGAACTAGTTAAGTCGTCTCGGAATTTTGGTAGGCTTTTCAGAGGCACATATGGGTAAATATAAGAGTGATAAAGCACCTAAATTACTGAGAACGGTTAACACAAAAAGTGTTAGTGGCCCAAGACTGTTAAACTGCCTCCCAGCATATATAAGGGTGATTACCAATAGGCCAATGACTGTCTTCAAGGCGCTGGACAGGGACCTAAAGTCAATACCTAACTAGTTGGGCTGTGGTTCATACGTCGATTTGCGTGCGGTTAGCAGTAAGAGCCTGGTTGCTCAACCAGGCTGCTACTGATGACCAGGACTTGATACACCATGGGTCCTGGTCACGGACCGGTCCGTAGGAGCGTTGACACCCGAAACCACCTCCCGGTATAATCCACTTAGAGAGAAGTTAAAGACTCGGTGTTTAATTATCGGCCAGTCGCAGTACTGTTAATCATAAATAATATAATTTGTAAGGAATTCAAGCTATGTCTGACATGTCATAACTTGACACAGCATGCTGGGTCAGGTGTCAGGTTATATGTGAGGCGATATCTCAGCCTTATTAGCCTTCTGCTGTCCTCTTCTATATATATATATATATATATATATATATATATATATATATATATATATATATATATATATCTATATATATATATATATATTATAGTACTGGAAATCATTTTGAAAGCCTGTCATTGAATTAACAGAGAAATGGACGGAAAGTCAGATGGTGGTCCTGTCTGGCAGCAGGTTTAGCGTTGTTCCACGGAGAAAATTTCCCACATTACTGCAGTGTGTTGTCTGCATGAATGGCCACGTCTGTGACCCAGTTGCTCTCTCCCACAGCCCCAGTAGCTATCACAGAACATCTGTGACCCAGTTGTTCTCTCCCACAGCCCCAGTAGTTATCACAGAGCATCTGTGACCCAGTAGCTTTCACAGAACATCTGTGACCCAGTTGTTCTCTCCCACAGCCCCAGTAGTTATCACAGAGCATCTGTGACCCAGTAGCTGCCACAGAACATCTGTTTTCACACCCCTCGACTGAATCGGGCTGATACGAAAAGGGAGAGCGGACGGCCGGTAATGACCCCTGTAATAGATTCTGATTGCTTTGCCGTGATTATAACAGAATATTCTGTGTGCAACAGAATATTCACCTTAATACATCAAGTGCCCCCTATTTCAGGACTCCATTAACTCATTTGGTCAACAGTGAAAGTAATAGCGCCTGTGTTTATGGATGCTGTAAACATATGAATTATCTGAGTGGTGTTTTGATTTAGAAATACCTGATTATACTTTAACACTCAGTGGCTGTCGAAGGAGGATACACGTCTACTAAAGTAAGCAAAGTAAGTCCCTGGATCCAGTATGTACCTTTGATCAGGTGTAGACGTGTGAATGGTTCATTACCTTTGTAACCTGTTCAGCTATCAAACTTTGGGACCCAGTCCCTGGACCCAATATGTACCATACCCCCGGCCGGGATTGAACCCGCGGGTTCAATCCCGGCCGGGGGTATGGTTTATTTGCAATCGTGTCATTACGATTTCTTGAGCCAATATGTACCTCTGTAATCTTTTTGACTACCGCCCTCAGGACGGGTATGGGGTGCACAATAAAGATATAAAACTAACTACAGTAAGCAAGCCTGGGCAATATCAATCACCTTTTAAAAAGACAAAAGAATTTGGGGTTATTAAAACCGCCTATTAATTGTTCCAGTCTCTGTAGATCATTCAGCGTGTCCTCAAGGATTGCTGCAGTATCTTGAGAATTTGTAGGAGCTCCCAGCTAGCCACTTATTTGGTGTGATAGTTGAGGTTTCAGGCTGGTGGAACTAACTACAGCTAAAGTGGTTTAGTTGGATGAGATTTCGTAATACATCTCAGTGTGGCTTCACGACCTGACAGAGTATCAGCATCCAGTAACTAGATATTAAATTTACTTACCCATTTGCTCAGTTTCCTTTGGCTTTATTCCGATGATGAATGTGGTGAGTGGTTCTTCACGCTGGAAGCTTCACAAACAACAACAGAGAAGTGAAGACGTAGAGGATATGGAAGTTACATTTGAAACTATTAAAACCAAGGCTTTTGATCTGTTTAGAAAGTAATTACTTTTATGTAATTCTAACATTGCTTTATTTCCGCACACGTCATTGATGAAAGCTTTATTAACGTTAGGTTCTGCCTCACAACATTGTGTTGTACACAACCAGGATGACTGTGGGTCACACAATGCTAGAAGAATCTCACTTCAAGTGGTACTGAGTTCGGTAACCAGTGATATTCCAGCTCAGCGTCCAGCTAACTGGGACGCTAGATCAAAACATCGAACTGATCAAGCAAGATGTATGAATATTTTAGAATGACAGAGGCGTCAGCATACACATAGGTGCTGATTCCCATATATTAAATGATCGCTGGAAGGAACTGAGAAGATGTTGTTGTGAGGGGAATACTCTGTGTAAGGAACTGAGAAGACAATACTTAAATGAATACTCGCTGCAATTAGAAGGCAGTATTAAGGTGAATATTCATTATATTAGGGTGAATAGTCATTGAATTAAGGTGAACAAACACTGTATTAATGTAAATACACAATACATCGAGTATTCATCTTAATACATCGAGTATTCACCTTAATATAAGGTGAATACTTGATGTATTAAGGTGAATACTTGATGTACTAAGGTGAATACTCGATGTATTAAGGTGAATACTCGATGTATTAAGGTGAATACTCGATCAATTAAGGTAAATACTCGATGTATTAAGGTGAATACTCGATGTATTAAGGTGAATACTCGATGTATTAAGGTGAATACTCGATCAATTAAGGTAAATACTCGATGTATTAAGGTGAATACTCGATGTATTAAGGTAAATACTCGGTGTATTAATGTGAATACTCGATGTATTAAGGTGAATACTCGATGTATTAAGGCGAATACTCGATGTATTAAGGTGAATACTCGATGTATTAAGATGAATACTCGATGTATTAAGGCGAATACTCGATGTATTAAGGTGAATACTCGATGTATTAAGATGAATACTCGATGTATTAAGGTGAATACTCGATGTATTAAGATGAATACTCGATGTATTAAGATGAATACTCGATGTATTAAGATGAATACTCGATGTATTAAGATGAATACTCGATGTATTAAGGTGAATACTCGATGTATTAAGGTAAATACTCGGTGTATTAATGTGAATACTCGATGTATTAAGGTGAATACTCGATGTATTAAGGTGAATACTCGATGTATTAAGGTAAATACTCGATGTATTAAGGTGAATACTCGATGTATTAAGGTAAATACTCGGTGTATTAATGTGAATACTCGATGTATTAAGGTAAATACTCGATGTATTAAGGTGAATACTCGATGTATTAAGGTAAATACTCGATGTATTAATGTGAATACTCGATGTATTTAGGTGAGTACTCGATGTATTAGGTGAATACTCGATGTATTAAGGTGAATACTCGATGTATTAAGGTGAATACTCGATGTATTAAGGTGAATACTCACTACAAAGAAATAAGGTATACGAGAAAAAATATAGATGGTAACACTGATAATTGTGACGGCAGTGAAAGTCTCTTGTACAGAGCATCAACAAGTCTTGTGCAGAGCATCAACAAGTCTTGTACAGAGCATCAACAAGTCTTGTGCAGAGCATCAACAAGTCTTGTGCAGAGCATCAACAAGTCTTGTGCAGAGCATCAACAAGTCTTGTGCAGAGCATCAACAAGTCTTGTACAGAGCATCAACAAGTCTTGTACAGAGCATCAACAAGTCTTGTGCAGAGCATCAACAAGTCTTGTGCAGAGCATCAACAAGTCTTGTACAGAGCATCAACAAGTCTTGTACAGAGCATCAACAAGTCTTGTGCAGAGCATCAACAAGTCTTGTACAGAGCATCAACAAGTCTTGTACAGAGCATCAACAAGTCTTGTACAGAGCATCAACAAGTCTTGTACAGAGCATCAACAAGTCTTGTACAGAGCATCAACAAGTCTTGTGCAGAGCATCAACAAGTCTTGTACAGAGCATCAACAAGTCTTGTACAGAGCATCAACAAGTCTTGTACAGAGCATCAACAAGTCTTGTACAGAGCATCAACAAGTCTTGTGCAGAGCATCAACAAGTCTTGTACAGAGCATCAACAAGTCTTGTGCAGAGCATCAACAAGTCTTGTGCAGAGCATCAACAAGTCTTGTACAGAGCATCAACAAGTCTTGTACAGAGCATCAACAAGTCTTGTGCAGAGCATCAACAAGTCTTGTACAGAGCATCAACAAGTCTTGTACAGAGCATCAACAAGTCTTGTACAGAGCATCAACAAGTCTTGTACAGAGCATCAACAAGTCTTGTGCAGAGCATCAACAAGTCTTGTGCAGAGCATCAACAAGTCTTGTGCAGAGCATCAACAAGTCTTGTACAGAGCATCAACAAGTCTTGTACAGAGCATCAACAAGTCTTGTACAGAGCATCAACAAGTCTTGTGCAGAGCATCAACAAGTCTTGTACAGAGCATCAACAAGTCTTGTACAGAGCATCAACAAGTCTTGTGCAGAGCATCAACAAGTCTTGTACAGAGCATCAACAAGTCTTGTGCAGAGCATCAACAAGTCTTGTACAGAGCATCAACAAGTCTTGTACAGAGCATCAACAAGTCTTGTACAGAGCATCAACAAGTCTTGTGCAGAGCATCAACAAGTCTTGTACAGAGCATCAACAAGTCTTGTACAGAGCATCAACAAGTCTTGTGCAGAGCATCAACAAGTCTTGTACAGAGCATCAACAAGTCTTGTACAGAGCATCAACAAGTCTTGTGCAGAGCATCAACAAGTCTTGTACAGAGCATCAACAAGTCTTGTGCAGAGCATCAACAAGTCTTGTACAGAGCATCAACAAGTCTTGTACAGAGCATCAACAAGTCTTGTGCAGAGCATCAACAAGTCTTGTACAGAGCATCAACAAGTCTTGTGCAGAGCATCAACAAGTCTTGTACAGAGCATCAACAAGTCTTGTACAGAGCATCAACAAGTCTTGTACAGAGCATCAACAAGTCTTGTACAGAGCATCAACAAGTCTTGTGCAGAGCATCAACAAGTCTTGTACAGAGCATCAACAAGTCTTGTGCAGAGCATCAACAAGTCTTGTACAGAGCATCAACAAGTCTTGTGCAGAGCATCAACAAGTCTTGTGCAGAGCATCAACAAGTCTTGTACAGAGCATCAACAAGTCTTGTACAGAGCATTGTACAGAGCATCAACAAGTCTTGTACAGAGCATCAACAAGTCTTGTACAGAGCATCAACAAGTCTTGTGCAGAGCATCAACAAGTCTTGTGCAGAGCATCAACAAGTCTTGTACAGAGCATCAACAAGTCTTGTGCAGAGCATCAACAAGTCTTGTACAGAGCATCAACAAGTCTTGTGCAGAGCATCAACAAGTCTTGTGCAGAGCATCAACAAGTCTTGTACAGAGCATCAACAAGTCTTGTACAGAGCATCAACAAGTCTTGTACAGAGCATCAACAAGTCTTGTACAGAGCATCAACAAGTCTTGTGCAGAGCATCAACAAGTCTTGTGCAGAGCATCAACAAGTCTTGTGCAGAGCATCAACAAGTCTTGTGCAGAGCATCAACAAGTCTTGTGCAGAGCATCAACAAGTCTTGTGCAGAGCATCAACAAGTCTTGTACAGAGCATCAACAAGTCTTGTGCAGAGCATCAACAAGTCTTGTACAGAGCATCAACAAGTCTTGTACAGAGCATCAACAAGTCTTGTACAGAGCAACAAGTCTTGTACAGAGCATTAACAAGTCTTGTACAGAGCATCAACAAGTCTTGTGCAGAGCATCAACAAGTCTTGTACAGAGCATCAACAAGTCTTGTACAGAGCATCAACAAGTCTTGTGCAGAGCATCAACAAGTCTTGTACAGAGCATCAACAAGTCTTGTGCAGAGCATCAACAAGTCTTGTACAGAGCATCAACAAGTCTTGTACAGAGCATCAACAAGTCTTGTACAGAGCATCAACAAGTCTTGTGCAGAGCATCAACAAGTCTTGTACAGAGCATCAACAAGTCTTGTACAGAGCATCAACAAGTCTTGTACAGAGCATCAACAAGTCTTGTACAGAGCATCAACAAGTCTTGTGCAGAGCATCAACAAGTCTTGTACAGAGCATCAACAAGTCTTGTGCAGAGCATCAACAAGTCTTGTACAGAGCATCAACAAGTCTTGTACAGAGCATCAACAAGTCTTGTACAGAGCATCAACAAGTCTTGTACAGAGCATCAACAAGTCTTGTGCAGAGCATCAACAAGTCTTGTGCAGAGCATCAACAAGTCTTGTACAGAGCATCAACAAGTCTTGTACAGAGCATCAACAAGTCTTGTACAGAGCATCAACAAGTCTTGTGCAGAGCATCAACAAGTCTTGTGCAGAGCATCAACAAGTCTTGTACAGAGCATCAACAAGTCTTGTGCAGAGCATCAACAAGTCTTGTACAGAGCATCAACAAGTCTTGTACAGAGCATCAACAAGTCTTGTGCAGAGCATCAACAAGTCTTGTACAGAGCATCAACAAGTCTTGTACAGAGCATCAACAAGTCTTGTACAGAGCATCAACAAGTCTTGTACAGAGCATCAACAAGTCTTGTGCAGAGCATCAACAAGTCTTGTGCAGAGCATCAACAAGTCTTGTGCAGAGCATCAACAAGTCTTGTGCAGAGCATCAACAAGTCTTGTACAGAGCATCAACAAGTCTTGTACAGAGCATCAACAAGTCTTGTGCAGAGCATCAACAAGTCTTGTGCAGAGCATCAACAAGTCTTGTACAGAGCATCAACAAGTCTTGTACAGAGCATCAACAAGTCTTGTACAGAGCATCAACAAGTCTTGTGCAGAGCATCAACAAGTCTTGTGCAGAGCATCAACAAGTCTTGTGCAGAGCATCAACAAGTCTTGTACAGAGCATCAACAAGTCTTGTGCAGAGCATCAACAAGTCTTGTACAGAGCATCAACAAGTCTTGTGCAGAGCATCAACAAGTCTTGTGCAGAGCATCAACAAGTCTTGTGCAGAGCATCAACAAGTCTTGTACAGAGCATCAACAAGTCTTGTACAGAGCATCAACAAGTCTTGTACAGAGCATCAACAAGTCTTGTACAGAGCATCAACAAGTCTTGTGCAGAGCATCAACAAGTCTTGTACAGAGCATCAACAAGTCTTGTACAGAGCATCAACAAGTCTTGTACAGAGCATCAACAAGTCTTGTACAGAGCATCAACAAGTCTTGTAAACAACAGAGCATCAACAAGTCTTGTTCAGAGCATCAACAAGTCTTGTACAGAGCATCAACAAGTCTTGTACAGAGCATCAACAAGTCTTGTACAGAGCATCAACAAGTCTTGTACAGAGCATCAACAAGTCTTGTACAGAGCATCAACAAGTCTTGTACAGAGCATCAACAAGTCTTGTACAGAGCATCAACAAGTCTTGTACAGAGCATCAACAAGTCTTGTACAGAGCATCAACAAGTCTTGTACAGAGCATCAACAAGTCTTGTGCAGAGCATCAACAAGTCTTGTGCAGAGCATCAACAAGTCTTGTGCAGAGCATCAACAAGTCTTGTGCAGAGCATCAACAAGTCTTGTGCAGAGCATCAACAAGTCTTGTGCAGAGCATCAACAAGTCTTGTGCAGAGCATCAACAAGTCTTGTGCAGAGCATCAACAAGTCTTGTGCAGAGCATCAACAAGTCTTGTGCAGAGCATCAACAAGTCTTGTGCAGAGCATCAACAAGTCTTGTGCAGAGCATCAACAAGTCTTGTGCAGAGCATCAACAAGTCTTGTGCAGAGCATCAACAAGTCTTGTGCAGAGCATCAACAAGTCTTGTGCAGAGCATCAACAAGTCTTGTGCAGAGCATCAACAAGTCTTGTGCAGAGCATCAACAAGTCTTGTGCAGAGCATCAACAAGTCTTGTGCAGAGCATCAACAAGTCTTGTGCAGAGCATCAACAAGTCTTGTACAGAGCATCAACAAGTCTTGTACAGAGCATCAACAAGTCTTGTGCAGAGCATCAACAAGTCTTGTGCAGAGCATCAACAAGTCTTGTACAGAGCATCAACAAGTCTTGTGCAGAGCATCAACAAGTCTTGTGCAGAACATCAACAAGTCTTGTGCAGAGCATCAACAAGTCTTGTGCAGAGCATCAACAAGTCTTGTACAGAGCATCAACAAGTCTTGTACAGAGCATCAACAAGTCTTGTACAGAGCATCAACAAGTCTTGTGCAGAGCATCAACAAGTCTTGTGCAGAGCATCAACAAGTCTTGTGCAGAGCATCAACAAGTCTTGTGCAGAGCATCAACAAGTCTTGTACAGAGCATCAACAAGTCTTGTACAGAGCATCAACAAGTCTTGTACAGAGCATCAACAAGTCTTGTGCAGAGCATCAACAAGTCTTGTGCAGAGCATCAACAAGTCTTGTGCAGAGCATCAACAAGTCTTGTGCAGAGCATCAACAAGTCTTGTGCAGAGCATCAACAAGTCTTGTGCAGAGCATCAACAAGTCTTGTGCAGAGCATCAACAAGTCTTGTGCAGAGCATCAACAAGTCTTGTGCAGAGCATCAACAAGTCTTGTGCAGAGCATCAACAAGTCTTGTGCAGAGCATCAACAAGTCTTGTGCAGAGCATCAACAAGTCTTGTGCAGAGCATCAACAAGTCTTGTGCAGAGCATCAACAAGTCTTGTGCAGAGCATCAACAAGTCTTGTGCAGAGCATCAACAAGTCTTGTGCAGAGCATCAACAAGTCTTGTGCAGAGCATCAACAAGTCTTGTGCAGAGCATCAACAAGTCTTGTGCAGAGCATCAACAAGTCTTGTGCAGAGCATCAACAAGTCTTGTGCAGAGCATCAACAAGTCTTGTGCAGAGCATCAACAAGTCTTGTGCAGAGCATCAACAAGTCTTGTACAGAGCATCAACAAGTCTTGTACAGAGCATCAACAAGTCTTGTGCAGAGCATCAACAAGTCTTGTGCAGAGCATCAACAAGTCTTGTACAGAGCATCAACAAGTCTTGTGCAGAGCATCAACAAGTCTTGTGCAGAACATCAACAAGTCTTGTGCAGAGCATCAACAAGTCTTGTGCAGAGCATCAACAAGTCTTGTACAGAGCATCAACAAGTCTTGTACAGAGCATCAACAAGTCTTGTACAGAGCATCAACAAGTCTTGTGCAGAGCATCAACAAGTCTTGTGCAGAACATCAACAAGTCTTGTGCAGAGCATCAACAAGTCTTGTGCAGAGCATCAACAAGTCTTGTACAGAGCATCAACAAGTCTTGTGCAGAGCATCAACAAGTCTTGTACAGAGCATCAACAAGTCTTGTACAGAGCATCAACAAGTCTTGTGCAGAGCATCAACAAGTCTTGTGCAGAGCATCAACAAGTCTTGTGCAGAGCATCAACAAGTCTTGTACAGAGCATCAACAAGTCTTGTACAGAGCATCAACAAGTCTTGTACAGAGCATCAACAAGTCTTGTGCAGAGCATCAACAAGTCTTGTACAGAGCATCAACAAGTCTTGTACAGAGCATCAACAAGTCTTGTGCAGAGCATCAACAAGTCTTGTACAGAGCATCAACAAGTCTTGTGCAGAGCATCAACAAGTCTTGTACAGAGCATCAACAAGTCTTGTGCAGAGCATCAACAAGTCTTGTACAGAGCATCAACAAGTCTTGTGCAGAGCATCAACAAGTCTTGTACAGAGCATCAACAAGTCTTGTGCAGAGCATCAACAAGTCTTGTGCAGAGCATCAACAAGTCTTGTACAGAGCATCAACAAGTCTTGTGCAGAGCATCAACAAGTCTTGTACAGAGCATCAACAAGTCTTGTACAGAGCATCAACAAGTCTTGTGCAGAGCATCAACAAGTCTTGTACAGAGCATCAACAAGTCTTGTGCAGAGCATCAACAAGTCTTGTACAGAGCATCAACAAGTCTTGTGCAGAGCATCAACAAGTCTTGTGCAGAGCATCAACAAGTCTTGTACAGAGCATCAACAAGTCTTGTGCAGAGCATCAACAAGTCTTGTGCAGAGCATCAACAAGTCTTGTACAGAGCATCAACAAGTCTTGTACAGAGCATCAACAAGTCTTGTACAGAGCATCAACAAGTCTTGTGCAGAGCATCAACAAGTCTTGTACAGAGCATCAACAAGTCTTGTGCAGAGCATCAACAAGTCTTGTACAGAGCATCAACAAGTCTTGTACAGAGCATCAACAAGTCTTGTACAGAGCATCAACAAGTCTTGTACAGAGCATCAACAAGTCTTGTACAGAGCATCAACAAGTCTTGTACAGAGCATCAACAAGTCTTGTACAGAGCATCAACAAGTCTTGTGCAGAGCATCAACAAGTCTTGTACAGAGCATCAACAAGTCTTGTACAGAGCATCAACAAGTCTTGTACAGAGCATCAACAAGTCTTGTACAGAGCATCAACAAGTCTTGTACAGAGCATCAACAAGTCTTGTACAGAGCATCAACAAGTCTTGTGCAGAGCATCAACAAGTCTTGTGCAGAGCATCAACAAGTCTTGTACAGAGCATCAACAAGTCTTGTACAGAGCATCAACAAGTCTTGTACAGAGCATCAACAAATCTTGTACAGAGCATCAACAAGTCTTGTGCAGAGCATCAACAAGTCTTGTGCAGAGCATCAACAAGTCTTGTACAGAGCATAAACAAACAGAGCATCAACAAATCTTGTACAGAGCATCAACAAGTCTTGTGCAGAGCATCAACAAGTCTTGTGCAGAGCATCAACAAGTCTTGTACAGAGCATCAACAAGAGGTGTACAGAGCAACAACAAGTCTTGTGCAGAGCATCAACAAGTCTTGTGCAGAGCATCAACAAGTCTTGTGCAGAGCATCAACAAGTCTTGTACAGAGCATCAACAAGTCTTGTACAGAGCATCAACAAGTCTTGTACAGAGCATCAACAAGTCTTGTACAGAGCATCAACAAGTCTTGTACAGAGCATCAACAAGTCTTGTACAGAGCATCAACAAGTCTTGTACAGAGCATCAACAAGTCTTGTACAGAGCATCAACAAGTCTTGTACAGAGCATCAACAAGTCTTGTACAGAGCATCAACAAGTCTTGTACAGAGCATCAACAAGTCTTGTGCAGAGCATCAACAAGTCTTGTGCAGAGCATCAACAAGTCTTGTACAGAGCATTAACAAGTCTTGTACAGAGCATCAACAAGTCTTGTACAGAGCATCAACAAGTCTTGTACAGAGCATCAACAAGTCTTGTACAGAGCATCAACAAGTCTTGTACAGAGCATCAACAAGTCTTGTACAGAGCATCAACAAGTCTTGTACAGAGCATCAACAAGTCTTGTACAGAGCATCAACAAGTCTTGTGCAGAGCATCAACAACAGAGCATCAACAAGTCTTGTACAGAGCATCAACAAGTCTTGTGCAGAGCATCAACAAGTCTTGTGCAGAGCATCAACAAGTCTTGTGCAGAGCATCAACAAATCTTGTGCAGAGCATCAATAAGTCTTGTGCAGAGCATCAACAAGTCTTGTGCAGAGCATCAACAAGTCTTGTGCAGAGCATCAACAAGTCTTGTGCAGAGCATCAACAAGTCTTGTGCAGAGCATCAACAAGTCTTGTAGTCTTGTGCAGAGCATCAACAAGTCTTGTGCAGAGCATCAACAAGTCTTGTGCAGAGCATCAACAAGTCTTGTACAGAGCATCAACAAGTCTTGTACAGAGCATCATCAAGTCTTGTACAGAGCATCAACAAGTCTTGTACAGAGCATCAACAAGTCTTGTGCAGAGCATCAACAAGTCTTGTACAGAGCATCAACAAGTCTTGTGCAGAGCATCAACAAGTCTTGTGCAGAGCATCAACAAGTCTTGTACAGAGCATCAACAAGTCTTGTGCAGAGCATCAACAAGTCTTGTACAGAGCATCAACAAGTCTTGTACAGAGCATCAACAAGTCTTGTACAGAGCATCAACAAGTCTTGTGCAGAGCATCAACAAGTCTTGTACAGAGCATCAACAAGTCTTGCAGAGCATCAACAAGTCTTGTACAGAGCATCAACAAGTCTTGTGCAGAGCATCAACAAGTCTTGTGCAGAGCATCAACAAGTCTTGTACAGAGCATCAACAAGTCTTGTGCAGAGCATCAACAAGTCTTGTACAGAGCATCAACAAGTCTTGTACAGAGCATCAACAAGTCTTGTGCAGAGCATCAACAAGTCTTGTGCAGAGCATCAACAAGTCTTGTGCAGAGCATCAACAAGTCTTGTGCAGAGCATCAACAAGTCTTGTACAGAGCATCAACAAGTCTTGTACAGAGCATCAACAAGTCTTGTACAGAGCATCAACAAGTCTTGTACAGAGCATCAACAAGTCTTGTACAGAGCATCAACAAGTCTTGTACAGAGCATCAACAAGTCTTGTGCAGAGCATCAACAAGTCTTGTGCAGAGCATCAACAAGTCTTGTGCAGAGCATCAACAAGTCTTGTGCAGAGCATCAACAAGTCTTGTGCAGAGCATCAACAAGTCTTGTACAGAGCATCAACAAGTCTTGTACAGAGCATCAACAAGTCTTGTACAGAGCATCAACAAGTCTTGTACAGAGCATCAACAAGTCTTGTGCAGAGCATCAACAAGTCTTGTGCAGAGCATCAACAAGTCTTGTACAGAGCATCAACAAGTCTTGTACAGAGCATCAACAAGTCTTGTACAGAGCATCAACAAGTCTTGTACAGAGCATCAACAAGTCTTGTGCAGAGCATCAACAAGTCTTGTGCAGAGCATCAACAAGTCTTGTACAGAGCATCAACAAGTCTTGTACAGAGCATCAACAAGTCTTGTACAGAGCATCAACAAGTCTTGTGCAGAGCATCAACAAGTCTTGTGCAGAGCATCAACAAGTCTTGTACAGAGCATCAACAAGTCTTGTACAGAGCATCAACAAGTCTTGTGCAGAGCATCAACAAGTCTTGTGCAGAGCATCAACAAGTCTTGTGCAGAGCATCAACAAGTCTTGTACAGAGCATCAACAAGTCTTGTACAGAGCATCAACAAGTCTTGTACAGAGCATCAACAAGTCTTGTACAGAGCATCAACAAGTCTTGTACAGAGCATCAACAAGTCTTGTGCAGAGTAGTCTTGTGCAGAGCATCAACAAGTCTTGTGCAGAGCATCAACAAGTCTTGTGCAGAGCATCAACAAGTCTTGTACAGAGCATCAACAAGTCTTGTGCAGAGCATCAACAAGTCTTGTACAGAGCATCAACAAGTCTTGTACAGAGCATCAACAAGTCTTGTGTACTTGTACAGAGCATCAACAAGTCTTGTACAGAGCATCAACAAGTCTTGTGCAGAGCATCAACAAGTCTTGTGCAGAGCATCAACAAGTCTTGTGCAGAGCATCAACAAGTCTTGTACAGAGCATTAACAAGTCTTGTACAGAGCATCAACAAATCTTGTACAGAGCATCAACAAGTCTTGTGCAGAGCATCAACAAGTCTTGTGCAGAGCATCAACAAGTCTTGTACAGAGCATCAACAAGTCTTGCACAGAGCATCAACAAGTCTTGTGCAGAGCATCAACAAGTCTTGTGCAGAGCATCAACAAGTCTTGTGCAGAGCATCAACAAGTCTTGTACAGAGCATCAACAAGTCTTGTACAGAGCATCAACAACAGAGCATCAAGTCTTGTACAGAGCATCAACAAGTCTTGTACAGAGCATCAACAAGTCTTGTACAGAGCATCAACAAGTCTTGTGCAGAGCATCAACAAGTCTTGTGCAGAGCATCAACAACAGAGCATCAACAAGTCTTGTACAGAGCATCAACAAGTCTTGTGCAGAGCATCAACAAGTCTTGTACAGAGCATCAACAAGTCTTGTACAGAGCATCAACAAGTCTTGTACAGAGCATCAACAAGTCTTGTACAGAGCATCAACAAGTCTTGTGCAGAGCATCAACAAGTCTTGTACAGAGCATCAACAAGTCTTGTACAGAGCATCAACAAGTCTTGTGCAGAGCATCAACAAGTCTTGTACAGAGCATCAACAAGTCTTGTACAGAGCATCAACAAGTCTTGTACAGAGCATCAACAAGTCTTGTGCAGAGCATCAACAAGTCTTGTACAGAGCATCAACAAGTCTTGTACAGAGCATCAACAAGTCTTGTACAGAGCATCAACAAGTCTTGTGCAGAGCATCAACAAGTCTTGTGCAGAGCATCAACAAGTCTTGTACAGAGCATCAACAAGTCTTGTGCAGAGCATCAACAAGTCTTGTACAGAGCATCAACAAGTCTTGTGCAGAGCATCAACAAGTCTTGTGCAGAGCATCAACAAGTCTTGTACAGAGCATCAACAAGTCTTGTACAGAGCATCAACAAGTCTTGTACAGAGCATCAACAAGTCTTGTACAGAGCATCAACAAGTCTTGTACAGAGCATCAACAAGTCTTGTGCAGAGCATCAACAAGTCTTGTACAGAGCATCAACAAGTCTTGTACAGAGCATCAACAAGTCTTGTACAGAGCATCAACAAGTCTTGTACAGAGCATCAACAAGTCTTGTGCAGAGCATCAACAAGTCTTGCACAGAGCATCAACAAGTCTTGTGCAGAGCATCAACAAGTCTTGTACAGAGCATCAACAAGTCTTGTACAGAGCATCAACAAGTCTTGTACAGAGCAGCATCAACAAGTCTTGTACAGAGCATCAACAAGTCTTGTACAGAGCATCAACAAGTCTTGTGCAGAGCATCAACAAGTCTTGTACAGAGCATCAACAAGTCTTGTACAGAGCGTCAGCAAGTCTTGTGCAGAGCATCAACAAGTCTTGTGCAGAGCATCAACAAGTCTTGTACAGAGCATCAACAAGTCTTGTACAGAGCATCAACAAGTCTTGTACAGAGCATCAACAAGTCTTGTACAGAGCATCAACAAGTCTTGTACAGAGCATCAACAAGTCTTGTGCAGAGCATCAACAAGTCTTGTGCAGAGCATCAACAAGTCTTGTGCAGAGCATCAACAAGTCTTGTACAGAGCATCAACAAGTCTTGTACAGAGCATCAACAAGTCTTGTACAGAGCATCAACAAGTCTTGTACAGAGCATCAACAAGTCTTGTACAGAGCATCAACAAGTCTTGTACAGAGCATCAACAAGTCTTGTGCAGAGCATCAACAAGTCTTGTGCAGAGCATCAACAAGTCTTGTACAGAGCATCAACAAGTCTTGTGCAGAGCATCAACAAGTATTGTGTTGAGCATCAAGAAGTCTTGTGCAGAGCATCAACAAGTCTTGTACAGAGCATCAACAAGTCTTGTGCAGAGCATCAACAAGTCTTGTGCAGAGCATCAACAAGTCTTGTACAGAGCATCAACAAGTCTTGTGCAGAGCATCAACAAGTCTTGTACAGAGCATCAACAAGTCTTGTACAGAGCATCAACAAGTCTTGTGCAGAGCATCAACAAGTCTTGTACAGAGCATCAACAAGTCTTGTGCAGAGCATCAACAAGTCTTGTACAGAGCATCAACAAGTCTTGTACAGAGCATCAACAAGTCTTGTGCAGAGCATCAACAAGTCTTGTACAGAGCATCAACAAGTCTTGTGCAGAGCATCAACAAGTCTTGTACAGAGCATCAACAAGTCTTGTACAGAGCATCAACAAGTCTTGTACAGAGCATCAACAAGTCTTGTGCAGAGCATCAACAAGTCTTGTGCAGAGCATCAACAAGTCTTGTGCAGAGCATCAACAAGTCTTGTACAGAGCATCAACAAGTCTTGTACAGAGCATCAACAAGTCTTGTACAGAGCATCAACAAGTCTTGTACAGAGCATCAACAAGTCTTGTACAGAGCATCAACAAGTCTTGTACAGAGCATCAACAAGTCTTGTACAGAGCATCAACAAGTCTTGTGCAGAGCATCAACAAGTCTTGTGCAGAGCATCAACAAGTCTTGTGCAGAGCATCAACAAGTCTTGTACAGAGCATCAACAAGTCTTGTACAGAGCATCAACAAGTCTTGTACAGAGCATCAACAAGTCTTGTACAGAGCATCAACAAGTCTTGTACAGAGCATCAACAAGTCTTGTACAGAGCATCAACTAGTCTTGTGCAGAGCATCAACAAGTCTTGTGCAGAGCATCAACAAGTCTTGTGCAGAGCATCAACAAGTCTTGTACAGAGCATCAACAAGTCTTGTGCAGAGCATCAACAAGTCTTGTACAGAGCATCAACAAGTCTTGTACAGAGCATCAACAAGTCTTGTACAGAGCATCAACAAGTCTTGTACAGAGCATCAACAAGTCTTGTGCAGAGCATCAACAAGTCTTGTGCAGAGCATCAACAAGTCTTGTACAGAGCATCAACAAGTCTTGTACAGAGCATCAACAAGTCTTGTACAGAGCATCAACAAATCTTGTACAGAGCATCAACAAGTCTTGTGCAGAGCATCAACAAGTCTTGTGCAGAGCATCAACAAGTCTTGTACAGAGCATTAACAAGTCTTGTACAGAGCATCAACAAATCTTGTACAGAGCATCAACAAGTCTTGTGCAGAGCATCAACAAGTCTTGTGCAGAGCATCAACAAGTCTTGTACAGAGCATCAACAAGTCTTGTACAGAGCATCAACAAGTCTTGTGCAGAGCATCAACAAGTCTTGTGCAGAGCATCAACAAGTCTTGTGCAGAGCATCAACAAGTCTTGTACAGAGCATTAACAAGTCTTGTACAGAGCATCAACAAGTCTTGTACAGAGCATCAA
The DNA here is from genome assembly GCF_038502225.1 of Cherax quadricarinatus. Taxonomy (NCBI): domain Eukaryota; kingdom Metazoa; phylum Arthropoda; class Malacostraca; order Decapoda; family Parastacidae; genus Cherax; species Cherax quadricarinatus. Next base: position 32,096,939 of record NC_091335.1, read on the forward strand.
CAAGTCTTGTACAGAGCATCAACAAGTCTTGTACAGAGCATCAACAAGTCTTGTACAGAGCATCAACAAGTCTTGTACAGAGCATCAACAAGTCTTGTACAGAGCATCAACAAGTCTTGTACAGAGCATCAACAAGTCTTGTACAGAGCATCAACAAGTCTTGTACAGAGCATCAACAAGTCTTGTACAGAGCATCAACAAGTCTTGTGCAGAGCATCAACAAGTCTTGTGCAGAGCATCAACAAGTCTTGTACAGAGCATTCAACAAGTCTTGTACAGAGCATCAACAAGTCTTGTACAGAGCATCAACAAGTCTTGTACAGAGCATCAACAAGTCTTGTACAGAGCATCAACAAGTCTTGTACAGAGCATCAACAAGTCTTGTACAGAGCATCAACAAGTCTTGTACAGAGCATCAACAAGTCTTGTACAGAGCATCAACAAGTCTTGTACAGAGCATCAACAAGTCTTGTACAGAGCATCAACAAGTCTTGTACAGAGCATCAACAAGTCTTGTGCAGAGCATCAACAAGTCTTGTGCAGAGCATCAACAAGTCTTGTACAGAGCATCAACAAGTCTTGTACAGAGCATCAACAAGTCTTGTACAGAGCATCAACAAGTCTTGTACAGAGCATCAACAAGTCTTGTGCAGAGCATCAACAAGTCTTGTGCAGAGCATCAACAAGTCTTGTACAGAGCATCAACAAGTCTTGTACAGAGCATCAACAAGTCTTGTACAGAGCATCAACAAGTCTTGTACAGAGCATCAACAAGTCTTGTGCAGAGCATCAACAAGTCTTGTGCAGAGCATCAACAAGTCTTGTACAGAGCATTAACAAGTCTTGTACAGAGCATCAACAAGTCTTGTACAGAGCATCAACAAGTCTTGTGCAGAGCATCAACAAGTCTTGTGCAGAGCATCAACAAGTCTTGTACAGAGCATCAACAAGTCTTGTACAGAGCATCAACAAGTCTTGTGCAGAGCATCAACAAGTCTTGTGCAGAGCATCAACAAGTCTTGTGCAGAGCATCAACAAGTCTTGTACAGAGCATCAACAAGTCTTGTACAGAGCATCAACAAGTCTTGTACAGAGCATCAACAAGTCTTGTACAGAGCATCAACAAGTCTTGTACAGAGCATCAACAAGTCTTGTACAGAGCATCAACAAGTCTTGTACAGAGCATCAACAAGTCTTGTCAACACGTCTTGTTCAGAGCATCAACAAGTCTTGTACAGAGCATCAACAAGTCTTGTACAGAGCATCAACAAGTCTTGTACAGAGCATCAACAAGTCTTGTACAGAGCATCAACAAGTCTTGTGCAGAGCATCAACAAGTCTTGTGCAGAGCATCAACAAGTCTTGTACAGAGCATCAACAAGTCTTGTACAGAGCATCAACAAGTCTTGTACAGAGCATCAACAAGTCTTGTACAGAGCATCAACAAGTCTTGTGCAGAGCATCAACAAGTCTTGTGCAGAGCATCAACAAGTCTTGTGCAGAGCATCAACAAGTCTTGTGCAGAGCATCAACAAGTCTTGTGCAGAGCATCAACAAGTCTTGTACAGAGCATCAACAAGTCTTGTACAGAGCATCAACAAGTCTTGTACAGAGCATCAACAAGTCTTGTACAGAGCATCAACAAGTCTTGTGCAGAGCATCAACAAGTCTTGTGCAGAGCATCAACAAGTCTTGTACAGAGCATCAACAAGTCTTGTACAGAGCATCAACAAGTCTTGTACAGAGCATCAACAAGTCTTGTACAGAGCATCAACAAGTCTTGTGCAGAGCATCAACAAGTCTTGTGCAGAGCATCAACAAGTCTTGTACAGAGCATCAACAAGTCTTGTACAGAGCATCAACAAATCTTGTACAGAGCATCAACAAGTCTTGTGCAGAGCATCAACAAGTCTTGTGCAGAGCATCAACAAGTCTTGTACAGAGCATCAACAAGTCTTGTACAGAGCATCAACAAGTCTTGTGCAGAGCATCAACAAGTCTTGTGCAGAGCATCAACAAGTCTTGTGCAGAGCATCAACAAGTCTTGTACAGAGCATTAACAAGTCTTGTACAGAGCATCAATAAGTCTTGTACAGAGCATCAACAAGTCTTGTACAGAGCATCAACAAGTCTTGTACAGAGCATCAACAAGTCTTGTACAGAGCATCAACTAGTCTTGTGCAGAGCATCAACAAGTCTTGTGCAGAGCATCAACAAGTCTTGTGCAGAGCATCAACAAGTCTTGTACAGAGCATCAACAAGTCTTGTGCAGAGCATCAACAAGTCTTGTACAGAGCATCAACAAGTCTTGTACAGAGCATCAACAAGTCTTGTACAGAGCATCAACAAGTCTTGTACAGAGCATCAACAAGTCTTGTGCAGAGCATCAACAAGTCTTGTGCAGAGCATCAACAAGTCTTGTACAGAGCATCAACAAGTCTTGTACAGAGCATCAACAAGTCTTGTACAGAGCATCAACAAATCTTGTACAGAGCATCAACAAGTCTTGTGCAGAGCATCAACAAGTCTTGTGCAGAGCATCAACAAGTCTTGTACAGAGCATTAACAAGTCTTGTACAGAGCATCAACAAATCTTGTACAGAGCATCAACAAGTCTTGTTCAGAGCATCAACAAGTCTTGTGCAGAGCATCAACAAGTCTTGTACAGAGCATCAACAAGTCTTGTACAGAGCATCAACAAGTCTTGTGCAGAGCATCAACAAGTTTTGTGCAGAGCATCAACAAGTCTTGTGCAGAGCATCAACAAGTCTTGTACAGAGCATTAACAAGTCTTGTACAGAGCATCAACAAGTCTTGTACAGAGCATCAACAAGTCTTGTACAGAGCATCAACAAGTCTTATACAGAGCATCAACAAGTCTTGTACAGAGCATCAACAAGTCTTGTACAGAGCATCAACAAGTCTTGTACAGAGCATCAACAAGTCTTGTACAGAGCATCAACAAGTCTTGTACAGAGCATCAACAAGTCTTGTACAGAGCATCAACAAGTCTTGTACAGAGCATCAACAAGTCTTGTACAGAGCATCAACAAGTCTTGTGCAGAGCATCAACAAGTCTTGTGCAGAGCATCAACAAGTCTTGTACAGAGCATTAACAAGTCTTGTACAGAGCATCAACAAGTCTTGTACAGAGCATCAACAAGTCTTGTACAGAGCATCAACAAGTCTTGTACAGAGCATCAACAAGTCTTGTACAGAGCATCAACAAGTCTTGTACAGAGCATCAACAAGTCTTGTACAGAGCATCAACAAGTCTTGTACAGAGCATCAACAAGTCTTGTACAGAGCATCAACAAGTCTTGTACAGAGCATCAACAAGTCTTGTACAGAGCATCAACAAGTCTTGTGCAGAGCATCAACAAGTCTTGTGCAGAGCATCAACAAGTCTTGTACAGAGCATCAACAAGTCTTGTACAGAGCATCAACAAGTCTTGTACAGAGCATCAACAAGTCTTGTACAGAGCATCAACAAGTCTTGTGCAGAGCATCAACAAGTCTTGTGCAGAGCATCAACAAGTCTTGTACAGAGCATTAACAAGTCTTGTACAGAGCATCAACAAGTCTTGTACAGAGCATCAACAAGTCTTGTACAGAGCATCAACAAGTCTTGTACAGAGCATCAACAAGTCTTGTACAGAGCATCAACAAGTCTTGTACAGAGCATCAACAAGTCTTGTACAGAGCATCAACAAGTCTTGTACAGAGCATCAACAAGTCTTGTGCAGAGCATCAACAAGTCTTGTGCAGAGCATCAACAAGTCTTGTACAGAGCATCAACAAGTCTTGTACAGAGCATCAACAAGTCTTGTGCAGAGCATCAACAAGTCTTGTACAGAGCATCAACAAGTCTTGTGCAGAGCATCAACAAGTCTTGTACAGAGCATCAACAAGTCTTGTACAGAGCATCAACAAGTCTTGTGCAGAGCATCAACAAGTCTTGTACAGAGCATCAGCAAGTCTTGTGCAGAGCATCAACAAGTCTTGTACAGAGCATCAACAAGTCTTGTACAGAGCATCAACAAGTCTTGTACAGAGCATCAACAAGTCTTGTGCAGAGCATCAACAAGTCTTGTACAGAGCATCAACAAGTCTTGTGCAGAGCATCAACAAGTCTTGTACAGAGCATCAACAAGTCTTGTACAGAGCATCAACAAGTCTTGTGCAGAGCATCAACAAGTCTTGTACAGAGCATCAACAAGTCTTGTACAGAGCATCAACAAGTCTTTTGTTGAGCATCAACAAGTCTTGTACAGAGCATCAACAAGTCTTGTACAGAGCATCAACAAGTCTTGTGCAGAGCATCAACAAGTCTTGTGCAGAGCATCAACAAGTCTTGTACAGAGCATCAATAAGTCTTGTGCAGAGCATCAACAAGTCTTGTGAAGAGCATCAATAAGTCTTGTGCAGAGCATCAACAAGTCTTGTGCAGAGCATCAACAAGTCTTGTACAGAGCATCAACAAGTCTTGTACAGAGCATCAACAAGTTTTGTACAGAGCATCAACAAGTCTTGTACAGAGCATCAACAAGTCTTGTGCAGAGCATCAACAAGTCTTGTACAGAGCATCAACAAGTCTTGTGCAGAGCATCAACAAGTCTTGTACAGAGCATCAACAAGTCTTGTGCAGAGCATCAACAAGTCTTGTACAGAGCATCAACAAGTCTTGTACAGAGCATCAACAAGTCTTGTGCAGAGCATCAACAAGTCTTGTACAGAGCATCAACAAGTCTTGTACAGAGCATCAACAAGTCTTTTGCAGAGCATCAACAAGTCTTGTACAGAGCATCAACAAGTCTTGTACAGAGCATCAACAAGTCTTGTGCAGAGCATCAACAAGTCTTGTACAGAGCATCAACAAGTCTTGTACAGAGCATCAACAAGTTTTGTACAGAGCATCAACAAGTCTTGTACAGAGCATCAACAAGTCTTGTGCAGAGCATCAACAAGTCTTGTACAGAGCATCAACAAGTCTTGTGCAGAGCATCAACAAGTCTTGTACAGAGCATCAACAAGTCTTGTGCAGAGCATCAACAAGTCTTGGACAGAGCATCAACAAGTCTTGTACAGTGCATCAACAAGTCTTGTACAGAGCATCAACAAGTCTTGTACAGAGCATCAACAAGTCTTGTACAGAGCATCAACAAGTCTTGTACAGAGCATCAACAAGTCTTGTGCAGAGCATCAACAAGTCTTGTACAGAGCATCAACAAGTCTTGTGCAGAGCATCAACAAGTCTTGTACAGAGCATCAACAAGTCTTGTACAGAGCATCAACAAGTCTTGTGCAGAGCATCAACAAGTCTTGCACAGAGCATCAACAAGTCTTGTGCAGAGAATCAACAAGTCTTGTACAGAGCATCAACAAGTCTTGTACAGAGCATCAACAAGTATTGTACAGAGCATCAAGTCTTGTACAGAGCATCAACAAGTCTTGTACAGAGCATCGACAAGTCTTGTGCAGAGCATCAACAAGTCTTGTACAGAGCATCAACAAGTCTTGTACAGAGCATCAGCAAGTCTTGTACAGAGCATCAACAAGTCTTGTGCAGAGCATCAAAAAGTCTTGTGCAGAGCATCAACAAGTCTTGTACAGAGCATCAACAAGTCTTGTGCAGAGCATCAACAAGTCTTGTACAGAGCATCAACAAGTCTTGTACAGAGCATCAACAAGTCCTGTGCAGAGCATCAACAAGTCTTGTACAGAGCATCAACAAGTCTTGTGCAGAGCATCAACAAGTCTTGTGCAGAGCATCAACAAGTCTTGTACAGAGCATCAACAAGTCTTGTGCAGAGCATCAACAAGTATTGTGTTGAGCATCAAGAAGTCTTGTGCAGAGCATCAACAAGTCTTGTACAGAGCATCAACAAGTCTTGTGCAGAGCATCAACAAGTCTTGTGCAGAGCATCAACAAGTCTTGTACAGAGCATCAACAAGTTTTGTGCAGAGCATCAACAAGTCTTGTACAGAGCGTCAACAAGTCTTGTACAGAGCATCAACAAGTCTTGTGCAGAGCATCAACAAGTCTTGTGCAGAGCATCAACAAGTCTTGTGCAGAGCATCAACAAGTCTTGTACAGAGCAACAAGTCTTGTACAGAGCATCAACAAGTCTTGTGCAGAGCATCAACAAGTCTTGTGCAGAGCATCAACAAGTCTTGTGCAGAGCATCAACAAGTCTTGTACAGAGCATCAACAAGTCTTGTACAGAGCATCAACAAGTCTTGTTCAGAGCATCAACAAGTCTTGTGCAGAGCATCAACAAGTCTTGTGCTGAGCATCAACAAATCTTGTGCAGAGCATCAACAAGTCTTGTACAGAGCATCAACAAGTCTTGTACAGAGCATCAATAAGTCTTGTACAGAGCATCAACAAGTCTTGTACAGAGCATCAACAAGTCTTGTACAGAGCATCAAGTCTTGTACAGCGCATCAACAAGTCTTGTACAGAGCATCAACAAGTCTTGTGCAGAGCATCAACAAGTCTTGTGCAGAGCATCAACAAGTCTTGTGCAGAGCATCAACAAGTCTTGTACAGAGCATTAACAAGTCTTGTACAGAGCATCAACAAGTCTTGTACAGAGCATCAACAAGTCTTGTACAGAGCATCAACAAGTCTTTTACAGAGCATCAACAAGTCTTGTACAGAGCATCAACTAGTCTTGTGCAGAGCATCAACAAGTCTTGTGCAGAGCATCAACAAGTCTTGTGCAGAGCATCAACAAGTCTTGTACAGAGCATCAACAAGTCTTGTGCAGAGCATCAACAAGTCTTGTACAGAGCATCAACAAGTCTTGTACAGAGAATCAACAAGTCTTGTACAGAGCATCAACAAGTCTTGTACAGAGCATCAACAAGTCTTGTGCAGAGCATCAACAAGTCTTGTGCAGAGCATCAACAAGTCTTGTACAGAGCATCAACAAGTCTTGTACAGAGCATCAACAAGTCTTGTACAGAGCATCAACAAATCTTGTACAGAGCATCAACAAGTCTTGTGCAGAGCATCAACAAGTCTTGTGCAGAGCATCAACAAGTCTTGTACAGAGCATTAACAAGTCTTGTACAGAGCATCAACAAATCTTGTACAGAGCATCAACAAGTCTTGTGCAGAGCATCAACAAGTCTTGTGCAGAGCATCAACAAGTCTTGTACAGAGCATCAACAAGTCTTGTACAGAGCATCAACAAGTCTTGTGCAGAGCATCAACAAGTCTTGTGCAGAGCATCAACAAGTCTTGTGCAGAGCATCAACAAGTCTTGTACAGAGCATTAACAAGTCTTGTACAGAGCATCAACAAGTCTTGTACAGAGCATCAACAAGTCTTGTACAGAGCATCAACAAGTCTTATACAGAGCATCAACAAGTCTTGTACAGAGCATCAACAAGTCTTGTACAGAGCATCAACAAGTCTTGTACAGAGCATCAACAAGTCTTGTACAGAGCATCAACAAGTCTTGTACAGAGCATCAACAAGTCTTGTACAGAGCATCAACAAGTCTTGTACAGAGCATCAACAAGTCTTGTGCAGAGCATCAACAAGTCTTGTGCAGAGCATCAACAAGTCTTGTACAGAGCATTAACAAGTCTTGTACAGATCATCAACAAGTCTTGTACAGAGCATCAACAAGTCTTGTACAGAGCATCAACAAGTCTTGTACAGAGCATCAACAAGTCTTGTACAGAGCATCAACAAGTCTTGTACAGAGCATCAACAAGTCTTGTACAGAGCATCAACAAGTCTTGTACAGAGCATCAACAAGTCTTGTACAGAGCATCAACAAGTCTTGTACAGAGCATCAACAAGTCTTGTACAGAGCATCAACAAGTCTTGTGCAGAGCATCAACAAGTCTTGTGCAGAGCATCAACAAGTCTTGTACAGAGCATCAACAAGTCTTGTACAGAGCATCAACAAGTCTTGTACAGAGCATCAACAAGTCTTGTACAGAGCATCAACAAGTCTTGTGCAGAGCATCAACAAGTCTTGTGCAGAGCATCAACAAGTCTTGTACAGAGCATCAACAAGTCTTGTACAGAGCATCAACAAGTCTTGTACAGAGCATCAACAAATCTTGTACAGAGCATCAACAAGTCTTGTGCAGAGCATCAACAAGTCTTGTGCAGAGCATCAACAAGTCTTGTACAGAGCATTAACAAGTCTTGTACAGAGCATCAACAAATCTTGTACAGAGCATCAACAAGTCTTGTGCAGAGCATCAACAAGTCTTGTACAGAGCATCAACAAGTCTTGTACAGAGCATCAACAAGTCTTGTGCAGAGCATCAACAAGTCTTGTGCAGAGCATCAACAAGTCTTGTGCAGAGCATCAACAAGTCTTGTACAGAGCATTAACAAGTCTTGTACAGAGCATCAACAAGTCTTGTACAGAGCATCAACAAGTCTTGTACAGAGCATCAACAAGTCTTGTACAGAGCATCAACAAGTCTTGTACAGAGCATCAACAAGTCTTGTACAGAGCATCAACAAGTCTTGTACAGAGCATCAACAAGTCTTGTACAGAGCATCAACAAGTCTTGTACAGAGCATCAACAAGTCTTGTACAGAGCATCAACAAGTCTTGTGCAGAGCATCAACAAGTCTTGTGCAGAGCATCAACAAGTCTTGTACAGAGCATTAACAAGTCTTGTACAGAGCATCAACAAGTCTTGTACAGAGCATCAACAAGTCTTGTACAGAGCATCAACAAGTCTTGTACAGAGCATCAACAAGTCTTGTACAGAGCATCAACAAGTCTTGTACAGAGCATCAACAAGTCTTGTACAGATCATCAACAAGTCTTGTACAGAGCATCAACAAGTCTTGTACAGAGCATCAACAAGTCTTGTGCAGAGCATCAACAAGTCTTGTGCAGAGCATCAACAAGTCTTGTACAGAGCATCAACAAGTCTTGTACAGAGCATCAACAAGTCTTGTGCAGAGCATCAACAAGTCTTGTACAGATCATCAACAAGTCTTGTGCAGAGCATCAACAAGTCTTGTACAGAGCATCAACAAGTCTTGTACAGAGCATCAACAAGTCTTGTGCAGAGCATCAACAAGTCTTGTACAGAGCATCAACAAGTCTTGTGCAGAGCATCAACAAGTCTTGTACAGAGCATCAACAAGTCTTGTACAGAGCATCAACAAGTCTTGTACAGAGCATCAACAAGTCTTGTGCAGAGCATCAACAAGTCTTGTACAGAGCATCAACAAGTCTTGTGCAGAGCATCAACAAGTCTTGTACAGAGCATCAACAAGTCTTGTGCAGAGCATCAACAAGTCTTGTGCAGAGCATCAACAAGTGTTGTACAGAGCATCAACAAGTCTTGTACAGAGCATCAACAAGTCTTTTGCATAGCATCAACCAGTCTTGTACAGAGCATCAACAAGTCTTGTACAGAGCATCAACAAGTCTTGTACAGAGCATCAACAAGTCTTGTGCAGAGCATCAACAAGTCTTGTGCAGAGCATCAACAAGTCTTGTACAGAGCATCAATAAGTCTTGTGCAGAGCATCAACAAGTCTTGTGAAGAGCATCAATAAGTCTTGTGCAGAGCATCAACAAGTCTTGTGCAGAGCATCAACAAGTCTTGTACAGAGCATCAACAAGTCTTGTACAGAGCATCAACAAGTTTTGTACAGAGCATCAACAAGTCTTGTACAGAGCATCAACAAGTCTTGTGCAGAGCATCAACAAGTCTTGTACAGAGCATCAACAAGTCTTGTGCAGAGCATCAACAAGTCTTGTGCAGAGCATCAACAAGTCTTGTACAGAGCATCAACAAGTCTTGTGCAGAGCATCAACAAGTCTTGTACAGAGCATCAACAAGTCTTGTACAGAGCATCAACAAGTCTTGTGCAGAGCATCAACAAGTCTTGTACAGAGCATCAACAAGTCTTGTACAGAGCATCAACAAGTCTTTTGCAGAGCATCAACAAGTCTTGTACAGAGCATCAACAAGTCTTGTACAGAGCATCAACAAGTCTTGTACAGAGCATCAACAAGTCTTGTGCAGAGCATCAACAAGTCTTGTGCAGAGCATCAACAAGTCTTGTACAGAGCATCAACAAGTCTTGTACAGAGCATCAACAAGTCTTGTGAAGAGCATCAATAAGTCTTGTGCAGAGCATCAACAAGTCTTGTGCAGAGCATCAACAAGTCTTGTACAGAGCATCAACAAGTCTTGTACAGAGCATCAACAAGTTTTGTACAGAGCATCAACAAGTCTTGTACAGAGCATCAACAAGTCTTGTGCAGAGCATCAACAAGTCTTGTACAGAGCATCAACAAGTCTTGTGCAGAGCATCAACAAGTCTTGTACAGAGCATCAACAAGTCTTGTGCAGAGCATCAACAAGTCTTGGACAGAGCATCAACAAGTCTTGTACAGTGCATCAACAAGTCTTGTACAGAGCATCAACAAGTCTTGTACAGAGCATCAACAAGTCTTGTACAGAGCATCAACAAGTCTTGTACAGAGCATCAACAAGTCTTGTGCAGAGCATCAACAAGTCTTGTACAGAGCATCAACAAGTCTTGTGCAGAGCATCAACAAGTCTTGTACAGAGCATCAACAAGTCTTGTACAGAGCATCAACAAGTCTTGTGCAGAGCATCAACAAGTCTTGCACAGAGCATCAACAAGTCTTGTGCAGAGAATCAACAAGTCTTGTACAGAGCATCAACAAGTCTTGTACAGAGCATCAACAAGTCTTGTACAGAGCATCAAGTCTTGTACAGAGCATCAACAAGTCTTGTACAGAGCATCGACAAGTCTTGTGCAGAGCATCAACAAGTCTTGTACAGAGCATCAACAAGTCTTGTACAGAGCATCAGCAAGTCTTGTACAGAGCATCAACAAGTCTTGTGCAGAGCATCAAAAAGTCTTGTGCAGAGCATCAACAAGTCTTGTACAGAGCATCAACAAGTCTTGTGCAGAGCATCAACAAGTCTTGTACAGAGCATCAACAAGTCTTGTACAGAGCATCAACAAGTCCTGTGCAGAGCATCAACAAGTCTTGTACAGAGCATCAACAAGTCTTGTGCAGAGCATCAACAAGTCTTGTGCAGAGCATCAACAAGTCTTGTACAGAGCATCAACAAGTCTTGTGCAGAGCATCAACAAGTATTGTTGAGCATCAAGAAGTCTTGTGCAGAGCATCAACAAGTCTTGTACAGAGCATCAACAAGTCTTGTGCAGAGCATCAACAAGTCTTGTGCAGAGCATCAACAAGTCTTGTACAGAGCATCAACAAGTTTTGTGCAGAGCATCAACAAGTCTTGTACAGAGCGTCAACAAGTCTTGTACAGAGCATCAACAAGTCTTGTGCAGAGCATCAACAAGTCTTGTGCAGAGCATCAACAAGTCTTGTGCAGAGCATCAACAAGTCTTGTACAGAGCATCAACAAGTCTTGTACAGAGCATCAACAAGTCTTGTGCAGAGCATCAACAAGTCTTGTGCAGAGCATCAACAAGTCTTGTGCAGAGCATCAACAAGTCTTGTACAGAGCATCAACAAGTCTTGTACAGAGCATCAACAAGTCTTGTGCAGAGCATCAACAAGTCTTGTGCAGAGCATCAACAAGTCTTGTGCTGAGCATCAACAAATCTTGTGCAGAGCATCAACAAGTCTTGTACAGAGCATCAACAAGTCTTGTACAGAGCATCAATAAGTCTTGTACAGAGCATCAACAAGTCTTGTACAGAGCATCAACAAGTCTTGTACAGAGCATCAAGTCTTGTACAGCGCATCAACAAGTCTTGTACAGAGCATCGACAAGTCTTGTGCAGAGCATCAACAAGTCTTGTGCTGAGCATCAACAAATCTTGTGCAGAGCATCAACAAGTCTTGTACAGAGCATCAACAAGTCTTGTACAGAGCATCAATAAGTCTTGTACAGAGCATCAAGTCTTGTACAGAGCATCAACAAGTCTTGTACAGAGCATCGACAAGTCTTGTGCAGAGCATGAACAAGTCTTTTACAGAGCATCAACAAGTCTTGTACAGAGCATCAGCAAGTCTTGTACAGAGCATCAACAAGTCTTGTGCAGAGCATCAAAAAGTCTTGTGCAGAGCATCAACAAGTCTTGTACAGAGCATCAACAAGTCTTGTGCAGAGCATCAACAAGTCTTGTACAGAGCATCAACAAGTCTTGTACAGAGCATCAACAAGTCTTGTGCAGAGCATCAACAAGTCTTGTACAGAGCATCAACAAGTCTTGTGCAGAGCATCAACAAGTCTTGTGCAGAGCATCAACAAGTCTTGTACAGAGCATCAACAAGTCTTGTACAGAGCATCAACAAGTCTTGTGCAGAGCATCAACAAGTATTGTGTTGAGCATCAACAAGTCTTGTGCAGAGCATCAACAAGTCTTGTACAGAGCATCAAGTCTTGTGCAGAGCATCAACAAGTCTTGTGCAGAGCATCAACAAGTCTTGTGAAGAGCATCAACAAGTCTTGTGAAGAGCATCAACAAGTTTTGTGCAGAGCATCAACAAGTCTTGTACAGAGCATCAACAAGTCTTGTCCAGAGCATCAACAAGTCTTGTGCAGAGCATCAACAAGTCTTGTACAGAGCATCAACAAGTCTTGTACAGAGCATCAACAAGTCTTGTGCAGAGCATCAACAAGTCTTGTGCAGAGCATCAACAAGTCTTGTGCAGAGCATCAACAAGTCTTGTACAGAGCATCAACAAGTCTTGTACAGAGCATCAACAAGTCTTGTGCAGAGCATCAACAAGTCTTGTGCAGAGCATCAACAAGTCTTGTGAAGAGCATCAACAAGTCTTGTACAGAGCATCAACAAGTTTTGTGCAGAGCATCAACAAGTCTTGTACAGAGCATCAACAAGTCTTGTACAGAGCATCAACAAGTCTTGTACAGAGCATCAACAAGTCTTGTGCAGAGCATCAACAAGTCTTGTACAGAGCATCAACAAGTCTTGTACAGAGCATCAACAAGTCTTGTGCAGAGCATCAACAAGTCTTGTGCAGAGCATCAACAAGTCTTGTGCAGAGCATCAACAAGTCTTGTACAGAGCATCAACAAGTCTTGTGCAGAGCATCAACAAGTCTTGTGCAGAGCATCAACAAGTCTTGTGCTGAGCATCAACAAATCTTGTGCAGAGCATCAACAAGTCTTGTACAGAGCATCAATAAGTCTTGTACAGAGCATCAACAAGTCTTGTACAGAGCATCAACAAGTCTTGTACAGAGCATCAAGTCTTGTACAGCGCATCAACAAGTCTTGTGCAGAGCATCAACAAGTCTTGTACAGAGCATCAACAAGTCTTGTACAGAGCATCAACAAGTCTTGTACAGAGCATCAACAAGTCTTGTACAGAGCATCAACAAGTCTTGTACAGAGCATCAACAAGTCTTGTACAGAGCATCAACAAGTCTTGTACAGAGCATCAACAAGTCTTGTGCAGAGCATCAACAAGTCTTGTACAGAACATCAACAAGTCTTGTACAGAGCATCAACAAGTCTTGTGCAGAGCATCAACAAGTCTTGTGCAGAGCATCAACAAGTCTTGTACAGAGCATCAACAAGTCTTGTACAGAGGATCAACAAGTCTTGTACAGAGCATCAACAAGTCTTGTACACAGCATCAACAAGTCTTGTACAGAGCATCAACAAGTCTTGTACAGAGCATCAACAAGTCTTGTACAGAGCGTCAATAAGTCTTGTACAGAGCATCAACAAGTCTTGTACAGAGCATCAACAAGTCGAATAAAGAAAACGGCAGTGCCTTGTAGCCCAGATATATTACCACATAATAAAAGGATTACCTATTTTCTCTGGCGGAGTGAGTGTTGATGCTGCTGTTAGGACGAGAGGTAGAGACCACAGGTCGACCTATTCATCGCTCTTAATAATAACAATATCTTGTACAAGTACGAGGAATACAGACCATAGCTGACATCAATGATATACTACTATATAGAAAGCCGCTTGTTATACAGAGTATTTCCCGCAAATTAGGTAAATTTTGTCCCAGGATGCGACCCACACCAGTCCACTAACACCCAGGTACCCACTTTACTGATGGGTGAACATAGACAACCGGTGTAAGGAAACACGCCCAATGTTTCTACCCTCGTCGGGAATCGAACCCGGAAATTCGCCGTGTGAAGCGAGAGATCTTGCCTCCAGTCCACTGGGCATCTTTAGGTCTAGGGTGAGAGATGGTGAGAGCCACCCAGGGTGGTGGTAGATGGTAGTGGTGGTGGTGCAATATTTGCATTTAGATCGACGGTCCTGGGTTGAAATAGATTCTCAGGCGTTTCTTTTTCCACTGCCTTTGCTGCTCTGCAGAAACAGGTTTGCTGATAGATTTCACGCTGATGAGGATATTTGTGGTGAACTTTGAGCCAACAAGGGAAGCCCGGGACAACTCGCAGTGCAAGGGTAGGTTAAACCATACCACGGATGGGGATAGAACCCACGGCCAGTAGGTCAAGCTTTTTGCTGAATACGGATTGTACTAACATTGGTAGAATTGACTATGTTAGGTAAAAGGACACAAATGTAAGTAATGGGACATTTTTGTTGTGGTAACGTTTCGCTCTCCATGAGATTTGTCAAGACGTAACAGCCTAACAAAGCTCATGGAGAGAGAAACGTAGCCACAGTAAATATGTCACAGTAGTTGCACCTGTGTCCTTTTACCTAACAATAAATTCGGACACTCTAGTTTGTTGCAAATCTAGTTTTCCTGGCCGGAATATCTCCCAGCCGGGTGTACAAACAATCTAAGCTTCTAAACCATCTGGGTTTACGAACCAACTGATGTATTCTGGATACAGCGGTGATGGACGTAGTTATACGGTGGAAACTATGGTAAACATTGATTAAAACTGTCAGTGAAGACGTAAACAAGGAAGTACCAGAGAGCCAGCAAAGTGTAACCTACCGATTAATCCGTCTCTTTGCTCAATAATACGATTATTCTCTACCTTTATATTAAGAATTTGGGCTTTTAGGGCTGGTGTTATTATAGTACTTAATAAGAGTAATTAAAAATAAGAAATGAACATGTTGCATTTGAATATAAGTCGAGCACTATGTTGTAGTCGGGATTTATTCAGTAGTTATATACCTTGTGTTAATATTGTTAGAATTACCTACAGTATGTTAAGTAAAAGGACACAAATGCAACTACTGTGACATTTTATTGTGGCAACGTTTCGCTCTTCAGGAGCTTTGTCAAGTTGTTACAAACAATACACGGACACAGAGCCCGTATATACCCTCTGTGCCCGTGCATTGTTTGTGTCCTATTACTTAACAGGTATATATACCTTGTATACAACATAATGTCAGTCTCTATTTAGATGTCATAATTAAGACGTTTATGCAGTACTTGAGAATCCTTAAGAAACAGAACATAAGAAGGAACACTGCAGCAGGCCTACTGGCCCATGCGAGGCAGGCCCAAGTCTCCTACCAGTGTAAGCCAATTACCCAACCAGTGACTTCTTCAGTCCAATGCAGAGAAATGGTGGAAGATGAAGAGTTTGAGGTGATCAGTCCCTCAGCCTGGAGTTGATGTGTTGAATCCACAAGTCTCGGAACAAGTACAGAATATCTACGAAGATGGGACTTATATACTGCAGACAGAAGTGATAGAGCAGTGGTAGGCGGGGCCACCAGTGCTTAACATTAGGAAGGACGAACACTGCAGCAGGGCCACCAGCCCATACTAGGCAGGTTCCACTCAAACGTAACCTCCCCACCAGCAAAAATATTTGCCCAACCCATTTTCAGTGCTACCTAAGGAATAAGTTTTGATAACCTTGATAATTCATATACAAGTCCCACTCAAAATGAACCCCTTTAATACTGAGGGATGTAAGCGGCAGCAGTAGCCCCGAGGTCACTTCCGAGACCTCGGGGCTACTGCTGCTGCCCCGAGGTCTCGGAAATGCACTAATCCTACACTCGACAGGTGTTTACACGTCTTCACTCCTCTTATTTTAACCTGCAATGCAGACGTAGAACTCAATTCATTCTTCACAATTCACCAAAAGCCAGATATAACACAAATTTCTGGTGTTACCTTGCAATGATGTGGTCACATAACACACGAGGTCTTGGCAGGTTGTTACAGCTTACCTCTTCGGTCGGCGACCTCACCAAGACCAAATTTCCACGTTCTCTTTCTCGGGAAATAAGAGAACAGTATACATGAGGAAAAACAAGAAGACTTGAATACGAGAATTTATTAGCATAAAAAAAACTCCAGTAGCCGGGATGGCGCTAGTAACGTTGAGTCACATACATAAATACCCAGGGATATTACGTGTGTTAGGAAAGTGCTAAAATGAATTACTTCAGACCAGTTTTCAGAAAAAGAGGATGGTTAGAAGAGAGATCCATCCCAGCCTTTACTCGTCCCAGCCTTCACTCGTCCCAGCCTTCACTCGTCCCAGCCTTCACTCGTCCCAGCCTTCACTCGTCTCAGCCTTCACTCGTCTCAGCCTTCACTCGTCTCAGCCTTCACTCGTCCCAGCCTTCACTCGTCCCAGCCTTCACTCGTCTCAGCCTTCACTCGTCCCAGCCTTCACTCGTCCCAGCCTTCACTCGTCTCAGCCTTCCCTCGTCTCAGCCTTCACTCGTCTCAGCCTTCACTCGTCCCAGCCTTCACTCGTCTCAGCCTTCACTCGTCCCAGCCTTCACTCGTCTCAGCCTTCACTCGTCCTAGCCTTCACTCGTCCCAGCCTTCACTCGTCCCAGCATTCACTCGTCTCAGCCTTCACTCGTCTCAGCCTTCACTCGTCCCAGCCTTCACTCGTCCCAGCCTTCACTCGTCTCAGCCTTCACTCGTCCCAGCCTTCACTCGTCCCAGCCTTCACTCGTCTCAGCCTTCACTCGTCCCAGCCTTCACTCGTCCCAGCCTTCACTCGTCCCAGACTTCACTCGTCTCAGCCTTCACTCGTCTCAGCCTTCACTCGTCTCAGCCTTCACTCGTCCCAGACTTCACTCGTCCCAGCCTTCACTCGTCTCAGCCTTCACTCGTCCCAGCCTTCACTCGTCTCAGCCTTCACTCGTCCCAGCCTTCACTCGTCCCAGCCTTCACTCGTCCCAGCCTTCACTCGTCCCAGCCTTCACTCGTCCCAGCCTTCACTCGTCCCAGCCTTCACTCGTCTCAGCCTTCACTCGTCTCAGCCTTCACTCGTCCCAGCCTTCACTCGTCTCAGCCTTCACTCGTCCCAGCCTTCACTCGTCTCAGCCTTCACTCGTCCCAGCCTTCACTCGTCTCAGCCTTCACTCGTCCCAGCCTTCACTCGTCCCAGCCTTCACTCGTCCCAGCCTTCACTCGTCTCAGCCTTCACTCGTCTCAGCCTTCACTCGTCCCAGCCTTCACTCGTCTCAGCCTTCACTCGTCCCAGCCTTCACTCGTCCCAGCCTTCACTCGTCTCAGCCTTCACTCGTCCCAGCCTTCACTCGTCTCAGCCTTCACTCGTCTCAGCCTTCACTCGTCTCAGCCTTCACTCGTCCCAGCCTTCACTCGTCCCAGCCTTCACTCGTCCCAGCCTTCACTCGTCCCAGCCTTCACTCGACCCAGCCTTCACTCGTCCCAGCCTTCACTCGTCTCAGCCTTCACTCGTCTCAGCCTTCACTCGTCTCAGCCTTCACTCGTCTCAGCCTTCACTCGTCTCAGCCTTCACTCGTCTCAGCCTTCACTCGTCCCAGCCTTCACTCGTCCCAGCCTTCACTCGTCCCAGCCTTCACTCGTCCCAGCCTTCACTCGACCCAGCCTTCACTCGTCACAGCCTTCACTCGTCTCAGCATTCACTCGTCTCAGCCTTCACTCGTCCCAGCCTTCACTCGACCCAGCCTTCAATCGACCCAGCCTTCACTCGTCCCAGCCTTCACTCATCCCAGCCTTCACTCATCTCAGCCTTCACTCGTCCCAGCCTTCACTCATCCAGTCTTCACTCATCCCAGCCTTCACTCATCCAGCCTTCACTAATCCCAGCCTTCACTCATCCCAGCCTTCACTCATCCCAGCCTTCATTCATCACAGCCTTCACTCATCCACCCTTCACTCACCCCAGCCTTCACTCGTCCCAGCCTTCACTCGTCCCAGCCTTCATTCGTCCCAGCCTTCACTCGTCTCAGCCTTCACTCGTCTCAGCCTTCACTCGTCCCAGCCTTCACTCATCCCAGCCTTCACTCGTCCCAGCCTTCACTCACCCCAGCCTTCACTCATCCAGCTTTCACTCAACCCAGTCTTCACTCATCCCAGCCTTCACTCATCCCAGCCTTCACTCATCCCAGCCTTCACTCATCCCAGCCTTCACTCATCCCAGCGTTCACTCATCCCAGCCTTCACTCATCCCAGCCTTCACTCATCCAGCCTTCACTCATCCCAGCCTTCACTCATTCAGCCTTCACTCATCCAACCTTCACTCATCCCAGCCTTCACTCATCCCAGCCTTCACTCATCCCAGCCTTCACTCATCCCAGTCTTTACTCATCCCAGCCTTCACTCATCCCAGCCTTCACTCATCCAGCCTTCACTCATCCCAGCGTTCACTCATCCAGCCTTCACTCATCCCAGCCTTCACTCATCCCGCCTTTACTCATCCAAGCTTTCACTCATCCCAGCGTTCACTCATCCAGCCTTCACTCATCCCAGCCTTCACTCATCCCGCCTTTACTCATCCCAGCCTTCACTCATCCCAGCCTTCACTCATCCAGTCTTCACTCATCCCAGCCTTCACTAATCCCAGCCTTCACTCATCCCAGCCTTCACTCATCCAGCCTTCACTCATCCCAGCCTTCACTCATCCAGCCTTCACTCATCCCAGCCTTCACTCATCCAACCTTCACTCATCCCAGCCTACACTCATCCCAGCCTTCACTCATCCCAGCCTTCACTCATCCCAGCCTTCACTCATCCAGCCTTCACTCATCCCAGCCTTCACTCATCCCAGCCTTCACTCATCCCAGCCTTCACTCATCCCAGCCTTCACTCACCCCAGCCTTCACTCACCCCAACCTTCACACATCCCAGCCTTCACTCACCCCAGCCATCACTCATCCCAGCCTTCACTCACCCCAGCCTTCACTCACCCCAACCTTCACACATCCCAGCCTTCACTCATCCCAGCCTTCACTCATCCCAGCCTTCACTCATCCCAGCCTTCACTCACCCCAGCCATCACTCATCGCAGCCTTCACTCATCCAGCCTTCACTCATCCCAGCCTTCACTCATCCCAGTCTTCACTCATCCCAGCCTTCACTCATCCCAGCCTTCACTCATCCGATCCTTCACTCATCCCAGCCTTCACTCATCCAGCCTTCACTCATCCCAACCTTCACTCAACCCAGACTTCACTCATTCCAGCCTTCACTCATCCCAGCCTTCACTCATCCCAGCTTTCACTCATCCAGCCTTCACTCATCCCAGCCTTCACTCATCCCAGCCTTCACTCATCCCAGCCTTCACTCATCCAGCCTTCACTCATCCAGCCTTCACTCATCCCAGCCTTCACTCATCCCAGCCTTCACTCATCCCAGCCTTCACTCATCCCAGCCTTCACTCATCCCAGCCTTCACTCATCCCAGCCTTCACTCATCCCAGCCTTCACTCATACCAGCCTTCACTCATCCCAGCCTTCACTCATACCAGCCTTCACTCATCCCAGCCTTCACTCATCCCAGCCTTCACTCATCCAGCCTTCACTCATCCCAGCCTTCACTCATCCCAGCCTTCACTCATCCCAGCCTTCACTCATCCCAGCCTTCACTCATCCCAGCCTTCACTCATCCCAGCCTTCACTCATCACAGCCTTCACTCATCCCAGCTTTCACTCATCCCAGCTTTCACTCATCCCAGCCTTCACCCATCGCAGCCTTCACTCATCCCAGCCTTCACTCATCCCAGCCTTCACTCATCCCAGCCTTCACTCATCCAGCCTTCACTCATCGCAGCCTTCACTCATCCCAGCCTTCACTCATCACAGCCTTCACTCATCCAGCCTTCACTCATCCAGCCTTCACTCATCCCAGCCTTCACTCATCCCAGCCTTCACTCATCCCAGCCTTCACTCATACCAGCCTTCACTCATCCCAGCCTTCACTCATCCCAGCCTTCACTCATCACAGCCTTCACTCATCCAGCCTTCACTCATCCAGCCTTCACTCATCCCAGCCTTCACTCATCCCAGCCTTCACTCATCCCAGCCTTCACTCATCCAAGCCTTCACTCCTCCCAGCTTTCACTCATCCCAGCATTCACTCATCCCAGCCTTCACTCATCCCAGCCTTCACTCACCCCAGCCTTCACTCATCCCAGCCTTCACTCATCCAGCCTTCACTCATCCCAGCCTTCACTCATCCCAGCCTTCACTCATCCCAGCCTTCACTCATCCCAGCCTTCACTCATCCAGCCTTCACTCATCCCAGCCTTCACTCATCCCAGCCTTCACTCATCCCAGCCTTCACTCACCCCAGCCTTCACTCATCCCAGCCTTCACTCATCCAGCCTTCACTCATCCCAGCCTTCACTCATCCCAGCCTTCACTCATCCCAGCCTTCACTCATCCCAGCCTTCACTCATCCCAGCCTTCACTCATCCCAGCCTTCACTCATCCCAGCCTTCACTCATCCCAGCCTTCACTCATCCCAGCCTTCACTCATCCCAGCCTTCACTCATCCCAGCCTTCACTCATCCCAGCTTTCACTCACCCCAGCCTTCACTCATCCCAGCCTTCACTCATCCAGCCTTCACTCATCCCATCCTTCACTCATCCCAGCCTTCACTCATCCCAGCCTTCACTCATCCCAGCCTTCACTCATCCCAGCCTTCATTCATCCCAGCCTTCACTCATCCCAGCCTTCACTCATCCCAGCCTTCACTCATCCCAGCCTTCACTCATCCCAGCCTTCACTCATCCCAGCCTTCACTCATCCCATCCTTCACTCATCCCAGCCTTCACTCATCCCATCCTTCACTCATCCCAGCCTTCACTCATCCCATCCTTCACTCATCCCAGCCTTCACTCATCCCATCCTTCACTCATCCCAGCCTTCACTCATCCCAGCATTCACTCATCCCAGCCTTCACTCATCCCAGCCTTCACTCATCCCATCCTTCCCTCATCCCAGCCTTCACTCATCCCATCCTTCATTCATCCCAGCCTTCACTCATCCCAGCATTCACTCATCCCAGCCTTCACTCATCCCAGCCTTCACTCATCCCATCCTTCACTCATCCCAGCATTCACTCATCCCAGCCTTCACTCATCCCATCCTTCACTCATCCCAGCATTCACTCATCCCAGCCTTCACTCATCCCATCCTTCACTCATCCCAGCATTCACTCATCCCAGCCTTCACTCATCCCATCCTTCACTCATCCCAGCATTCACTCATCCCAGCCTTCACTCATCCAGTCTCCAACACAACCGTTCAAATAATTGACAGTTGTAATATACAATATTTATTAGCCTATATGATTTTAGACCAAACTGTCACCAGATGAGGAGAAGTTTTTTCTCCAGGAGGGGGGTATCAGCCCCCTTCAGCCCCTTTCAGCCCCTTTCAGCTCTGAGGGGCCCAGCCCTCTCAGAAAGGGCAAGCATCTTGTTTACTGCTACAGTGAGTAATTGATCGCAGATGCAGTACGAGTATGCGACGTGGTCAAGCGACCGCTGCTCCTTGCAGTGTTGCAGAGTGTATTTTAATAAGAGACAGTACACCTCTTACCTTAGCAGGACAATTAAGGAAAATCCTGCTCCCACTTTATTACCATAGTAAAGATAGTGGACATTGTTGTCTATGCTTAAGACAGCAAGATTTAAACATTCTTCTTTGTTTCATCGAGGAAGTGGCAAGGAAGCAAAAGTACTAGGTCAGCTTTTCCTTTGTGCTGGGGGCAGTGACGGCATGGGGTGCTGTGGCGTCTTCAGATTACTTTTGACTCTACTGAGAGTGACACTGATGCCAGGATAACCAACAAAGAACGATCTGTGCGTTAGTGTGAACAAAGTGTCTCACAAAACACAATAAACACTTACAGAGAAATGTGATCAACTTCTTCAGTGATATTGTGTGAACAATTATTGATGAAGAGTGTAACAACGAGTGTTGTGATCCAACAGAGTGCAGTGCGACATTCTTCAAAGAACACTATTCTTCAATCAACTCAACGGATATCCGGGCGTAATTACGAGTCAGATACATATACCCAGGTAAGTGTTCTAACTCGTGATGTGCTACTATTGACTGTGCAGTTGAGTATAAAATCGTGAGTTAGTCACTTATAAACCCCGGTAATATGCAGACTTTTGAGTCCACACAAGTAAGTTTGTCAGCCATCAGTGAATGAAATATGCTGACATAACACCCCCTAGGGGTAATTTATAATCTTACAAATTATAACTCATTACAGCCCTTGAGAGATGACTTCGACAGCTTCTCAAGACCTCGTCTGCAGGGGCGGCTGTGCAGGCGATGAGCTGTCTTTCTAAGCTGTAATGTAACTGAAGCCGTTAAGGTTTTGTTTATCGTAATTTATACATGTTATTATGTATGATAATTTGTGTAACTGAATTTATGCGAACCTGTAAATAAACTTACATTGTAACGTTTACATTGAAGTTGTCGACAATATTCGTGTTCATATCCCTCAAGTTGTCGCCAGTATTCGAACACATATCCCTCAAGTTGTCGCCAGTATTCGAACACATTTCCCTCAAGTTGTCGCCAGTATTCGAACACATTTCCCTCAAGTTGTCGCCAGAATTCGTGTTCATTTCCCTCAAGTTGTCGCCAGTATTCGTGTTCATTTCCCTCAAGTTATCGCCAGTATTCGAACACATTTCCCTCAAGTTGTCGCCAGTATTCGAACACATTTCCCTCAAGTTGTCGCCAGAATTCGTGTTCATTTCCCTCAAGTTGTCGCCAGTATTCGTGTTCATTTCCCTCAAGTTGTCGCCAGTATTCGTGTTCATTTCCCTCAAGTTATCGCCAGTATTCGTGTTCTTAATACAGACACTCAGCCTAATATCACTGACTGGATTATAATCTCTAGATTGAAAAGGTAGTAATAAACTGCCTTGCGAGGCGGACATAAAACTTTGGTAGGGAAGCAAACAACCCTTCACATACCCGAGGTAATAGATGGTAGGGAAGCAAACAACCCTTCACATACCCGAGGTAATAGATGGTAGGGAAGCAAACAACCCTTCATATACCCGAGGTAATAGATGGTAGGGAAGCAAGCAACCCTTCATATACCCGAGGTAATAGATGGTAGGGAAGCAAACAACCCTTCACATACCCGAGGTAATAGATGGTAGGTAAGCAAACAACCCTTCATATACCCGAGGTAATAGATGGTAGGGAAGCAAACAACCCTTCACATACCCGAGGTAATAGATGGTAGGGAAGCAA
The DNA here is from genome assembly GCF_038502225.1 of Cherax quadricarinatus. Classification (NCBI taxonomy): domain Eukaryota; kingdom Metazoa; phylum Arthropoda; class Malacostraca; order Decapoda; family Parastacidae; genus Cherax; species Cherax quadricarinatus. The sequence goes on from NC_091335.1 coordinate 32,120,364, forward strand.
ACAACCCTTCACATACCCGAGGTAATAGATGGTAGGGAAGCAAACAACCCTTCACATACCCGAGGTAATAGATGGTAGGGAAGCAAACAACCCTTCACATACCCGAGGTAATAGATGGTAGGGAAGCAAACAACCCTTCATATACCCGAGGTAATAGATGGTAGGGAAGCAAACAACCCTTCACATACCCGAGGTCATAGATGGTAGGAAAGCAAACAACCCTTCACATACCCGAGGTAATAGATGGTAGGGAAGCAAACAACCCTTCACATACCCGAGGTAATAGATGGTAGGGAAGCAAACAACCCTTCACATACCCGAGGTAATAGATGGTAGGGAAGCAAACAACCCTTCATATACCCGAGGTAATATATAGTAGGGAAGCAAACAACCCTTCATATACCCGAGGTAATAGATGGTAGGGAAGCAAACAACCCTTCATATACCCGAGGTAATAGATGGTAGGGAAGCAAACAACCCTTCATATACCCGAGGTAATAGATGGTAGGGAAGCAAACAACCCTTCATATACCCGAGGTAATAGATGGTAGGGAAGCAAACAACCATTCATATACCCGAGGTAATAGACGGTAGGGAAGCAAACAACCCTTCATATACCCGAGGTAATAGATGGTAGGGAAGCAAACAACCCTTCACATACCCGAGGTAATAGATGGTAGGGAAGCAAACAACCCTTCACATACCCGAGGTAATAGATGGTAGGGAAGCAAACAACCCTTCACATACCCGAGGTAATAGATGGTAGGGAAGCAAACAACTCTTCACATACCCGAGGTAATAGATGGTAGAGAAACAAACAACCCTTCACATACCCGAGGTAATAGATGGTAGGGAAGCAAACAACCCTTCATATACCCGAGGTAATAGATGGTAGGTAAGCAAACAACCCTTCATATACCCGAGGTAATAGATGGTAGGTAAGCAAACAACCCTTCATATACCCGAGGTAATGTAGATGAATGGTTCAGAGAACCGACATGTTGATAAATTCAAGATTGATGGACTGACCACATCGACTCAAGGTTGAGGGACTGATTACCTCATTCTCCTGTTCTTCAAGTTTCTCCTACGTATGGACTGATGAAGCCACTGTGTGGCGATACGTTTCCTCAATAAAGATACCCAAGAGTTGCACCCGAGGTAATAGATGGTAGGGAAGCAAACAACCGTTCATATACCCGAGGTAATGGTAGGGAAGCAAACAACCCTTCATATTTCCGAGGTAATAGATGGTAGGGAAGCAAACAGCCCTTCATATACCCGAGGTAATAGGTGGTAGGGAAGCAAACAACCCTTCATATACCCGAGATAATGGTAGGGAAGCAAACAACCCTTCATATTTCCGAGGTAATAGATGGTAGGGAAGCAAACAACCCTTCATATACCCGAGGTAATAGATGGTAGGGACGCAAACAACCATTCATATACCCGAGGTAATAGATGGTAGGGAAGCAAACAACCCTTCATATTTCCGAGGTAATAGATGGTAGGGAAGCAAACAACCCTTCATATACCCGAGGTAATAGATGGTAGGGAAGCAAACAACCCTTCATATACCCGAGGTAATAGATGGTAGGTAAGCAAACAACCTTTCATATACCCGAGGTAATAGATGGTAGGGAAGCAAACAGCCGTTCATATACCCGAGGTAATAGATGGTAGGGAAGCAAACAACCATTCATATACCCGAGGTGATGGTAGGGAAGCAAACAACCCTTCATATTTCCGAGGTAATAGATGGTAGGGAAGCAAACAACCGTTCATATACCCGAGGTAATAGATGGTAGGGAAGCAAACAACCCTTCATATACCCGAGGTAATAGATGGGAAGCAAACAACCTTTCATATTCCCAAGGTAATATATGGTAGGAAAGCAAACAACCATTCATATACCCGAGGTGATGGTAGGGAAGCAAACAACCCTTCATATTTCCGAGGTAATAGATGGTAGGGAAGCAAACAACCCTTCATATTTCCGAGGTAATAGATGGTAGGGAAGCAAACAGCCGTTCATATACCCGAGGTAATAGATGGTAGGGAAGCAAACAACCATTCATATACCCGAGGTAATAGATGGTAGGGAAGCAAACAACCCTTCATATTTCCGAGGTAATAGATGGTAGGGAAGCAAACAACCCTTCATATACCCGAGGTAATAGATGGTAGGGAAGCAAACAACTGTTCATGTACCCGAGGTAATAGGTGGTAGGTGAGCAAACAACCCTTCATATACCCGAGGTAATAGATGGTAGGGAAGCAAACAACCCTTCATATACCCGAGGTAATAGGTGGTAGGGAAGCAAACAACCCTTCTTATACCCGAGGTAATAGATGGTAGGGAAGCAAACAACCCTTCATCTATCCGAGGCAATAGATGGTAGGGAAGCAAACAACCCTTTATATACCCGAGGTAATAGATGGTAGGTGAGCAAACAACCCTTCATATACCCGAGGTAGAAGATGGTAGGGAAGCAAACAACCTTTCACATACCCGAGGTAATAGATGGTAGGGAAGCAAACAGCCGATCATATACCCGAGGTAATAGATGGTAGGGAAGCAAACAACTGTTCATATACCCGAGGTAATAGATGGTAGGTAAGCAAACAACCCTTCATATACCCGAGGTAATAGATGGTAGGGAAGCAAACAACCCTTCATATACCCGAGGTAATAGATGGTAGGTAAGCAAACAACCTTTCATATACCCGAGGTAATAAATGGTAGGGAAGTAAACAACCATTCATATACCCGAGGTAATAGATGGTAAGGAAGCAAACAACCCTTCATGTACCCGAGGTAATAGATGGTAGGGAAGCAAACAACCCTTCATATACCCGAGGTAATAGATGGTAGGTAAGCAAGCAACCTTTCATATACCCGAGGTAATAGATGGTAGGTAAGCAAACAACCCTTCATATACCCGAGGTAATAGATGGTAGGTAAGCAAACAACCTTTCATATACCCGAGGTAATAGATGGTAGGTAAGCAAACAACCCTTCATATACCCGAGGTAATAGATGGTAGGGAAGCAAACAACCCTTCATATACCCGAGGTAATAGATGGTAGGGAAGCAAACAACCCTTCATATACCCGAGGTAATAGATGGTAGGTGAGCAAACAACCCTTCATATACCCGAGGTAGAAGATAGTAGGGAAGCAAACAACCTTTCACATACCCGAGGTAATAGATGGTAGGGAAGCAAACAGCCGATCATATACCCGAGGTAATAGATGGTAGGGAAGCAAACAACTGTTCATATACCCGAGGTAATAGATGGTAGGTAAGCAAACAACCCTTCACATACCCGAGGTAATAGATGGTAGGGAAGCAAGCAACCCTTCATATACCCGAGGTAATAGATGGTAGGTAAGCAAACAACCCTTCATATACCCGAGGTAATAGATGGTAGGGAAGCAAACAACCCTTCACATACCCGAGGTAATAGATGGTAGGTAAGCAAACAACCCTTCATATACCCGAGGTAATAGATGGTAGGGAAGCAAACAACCCTTCACATACCCGAGGTAATAGATGGTAGGGAAGCAAACAACCCTTCACATACCCGAGGTAATAGATGGTAGGGAAGCAAACAACCCTTCATATAACCGAGGTAATAGATGGTAGGGAAGCAAACAACCCTTCATATACCCGAGGTAATAGATGGTAGGGAAGCAAACAACCCTTCACATACCCGAGGTCATAGATGGTAGGAAAGCAAACAACCCTTCACATACCCGAGGTAATAGATGGTAGGGAAGCAAACAACCCTTCACATACCCGAGGTAATAGATGGTAGGGAAGCAAACAACCCTTCACATACCCGAGGTAATAGATGGTAGGGAAGCAAACAACCCTTCACATACCCGAGGTAATAGATGGTAGGGAAGCAAACAACCCTTCATATACCCGAGGTAATAGATGGTAGGGAAGCAAACAACCCTTCATATACCCGAGGTAATAGACGGTAGGGAAGCAAACAACCCTTCATATACCCGAGGTAATAGATGGTAGGGAAGCAAACAACCCTTCACATACCCGAGGTAATAGATGGTAGGGAAGCAAACAACCCTTCACATACCCGAGGTAATAGATGGTAGGGAAGCAAACAACCCTTCACATACCCGAGGTAATAGATGGTAGGGAAGCAAACAACCCTTCACATACCCGAGGTAATAGATGGTAGAGAAGCAAACAACCCTTCACATACCCGAGGTAATAGATGGTAGGGAAGCAAACAACCCTTCATATACCCGAGGTAATAGATGGTAGGTAAGCAAACAACCCTTCATATACCCGAGGTAATAGATGGTAGGTAATCAAACAACCCTTCATATACCCGAGGTAATGTAGATGAATGGTTCAGAGAACCGACATGTTGATAAATTCAAGATTGATGGACTGACCACATCGACTCAAGGTTGAGGGACTGATTACCTCATTCTCCTGTTCTTCAAGTTTCTCCTACGTATGGACTGATGAAGCCACTGTGTGGCGATACGTTTCCTCAATAAAGATACCCAAGAGTTGCACCCGAGGTAATAGATGGTAGGGAAGCAAACAACCGTTCATATACCCGAGGTAATGGTAGGGAAGCAAACAACCCTTCATATTTCCGAGGTAATAGATGGTAGGGAAGCAAACAGCCCTTCATATACCCGAGGTAATAGGTGGTAGGGAAGCAAACAACCCTTCATATACCCGAGGTAATGGTAGGGAAGCAAACAACCCTTCATATTTCCGAGGTAATAGATGGTAGGGAAGCAAACAACCCTTCATATACCCGAGGTAATAGATGGTAGGGAAGCAAACAATCCTTCATATACCCGAGGTAATAGATGGTAGGGAAGCAAACAACCGTTCATACACCCGAGGTAATAGATGGTAGGGACGCAAACAACCATTCATATACCCGAGGTAATAGATGGTAGGGAAGCAAACAACCCTTCATATTTCCGAGGTAATAGATGGTAGGGAAGCAAACAACCCTTCATATACCCGAGGTAATAGATGGTAGGGAAGCAAACAACCCTTCATATACCCGAGGTAATAGATGGTAGGTAAGCAAACAACCTTTCATATACCCGAGGTAATAGATGGTAGGGAAGCAAACAGCCGTTCATATACCCGAGGTAATAGATGGTAGGGAAGCAAACAACCATTCATATACCCGAGGTGATGGTAGGGAAGCAAACAACCCTTCATATTTCCGAGGTAATAGATGGTAGGGAAGCAAACAACCGTTCATATACCCGAGGTAATAGATGGTAGGGAAGCAAACAACCCTTCATATACCCGAGGTAATAGATGGGAAGCAAACAACCTTTCATATTCCCAAGGTAATATATGGTAGGAAAGCAAACAACCATTCATATACCCGAGGTGATGGTAGGGAAGCAAACAACCCTTCATATTTCCGAGGTAATAGATGGTAGGGAAGCAAACAACCCTTCATATTTCCGAGGTAATAGATGGTAGGGAAGCAAACAGCCGTTCATATACCCGAGGTAATAGATGGTAGGGAAGCAAACAACCATTCATATACCCGAGGTAATAGATGGTAGGGAAGCAAACAACCCTTCATATTTCCGAGGTAATAGATGGTAGGGAAGCAAACAACCCTTCATATACCCGAGGTAATAGATGGTAGGGAAGCAAACAACCCTTCATATACCCGAGGTAATAGGTGGTAGGGAAGCAAACAACCCTTCTTATACCCGAAGTAATAGATGGTAGGGAAGCAAACAACCCTTCATATATCCGAGGCAATAGATGGTAGGGAAGCAAACAACCCTTTATATACCCGAGGTAATAGATGGTAGGTGAGCAAACAACCCTTCATATACCCGAGGTAGAAGATGGTAGGGAAGCAAACAACCTTTCACATACCCGAGGTAATAGATGGTAGGGAAGCAAACAGCCGATCATATACCCGAGGTAATAGATGGTAGGGAAGCTAACAACTGTTCATATACCCGAGGTAATAGATGGTAGGTAAGCAAACAACCCTTCATATACCCGAGGTAATAGATGGTAGGGAAGCAAACAACCCTTCATATACCCGAGGTAATAGATGGTAGGTAAGCAAACAACCTTTCATATACCCGAGGTAATAAATGGTAGGGAAGCAAACAACCATTCATATACCCGAGGTAATAGATGGTAAGGAAGCAAACAACCCTTCATGTACCCGAGGTAATAGATGGTAGGGAAGCAAACAACCCTTCATATACCCGAGGTAATAGATGGTAGGTAAGCAAGCAACCTTTCATATACCCGAGGTAATAGATGGTAGGTATGCAAACAACCCTTCATATACCCGAGGTAATAGATGGTAGGTAAGCAAACAACCTTTCATATACCCGAGGTAATAGATGGTAGGTAAGCAAACAACCCTTCATATACCCGAGGTAATAGATGGTAGGGAAGCAAACAACCCTTCATATACCCGAGGTAATAGATGGTAGGGAAGCAAACAACCCTTCATATACCCGAGGTAATAGATGGTAGGTGAGCAAACAACCCTTCATATACCCGAGGTAGAAGATAGTAGGGAAGCAAACAACCTTTCACATACCCGAGGTAATAGATGGTAGGGAAGCAAACAGCCGATCATATACCCGAGGTAATAGATGGTAGGGAAGCAAACAACTGTTCATATACCCGAGGTAATAGATGGTAGGTAAGCAAACAACCCTTCATATACCCGAGGTAATAGATGGTAGGGAAGCAAACAACCCTTCATATACCCGAGGTAATAGATGGTAGGTAAGCAAACAACCTTTCATATACCCGAGGTAATAAATGGTAGGGAAGCAAACAACCATTCATATACCCGAGGTAATAGATGGTAAGGAAGCAAACAACCCTTCATGTACCCGAGGTAATAGATGGTAGGGAAGCAAACAATCCTTCATATACCCGAGGTAATAGATGGTAGGGAAGCAAACAACCGTTCATATACCCGAGGTAATAGATGGTAGGGACGCAAACAACCATTCATATACCCGAGGTAATAGATGGTAGGGAAGCAAACAACCCTTCATATTTCCGAGGTAATAGATGGTAGGGAAGCAAACAACCCTTCATATACCCGAGGTAATAGATGGTAGGGAAGCAAACAACCCTTCATATACCCGAGGTAATAGATGGTAGGTAAGCAAACAACCTTTCATATACCCGAGGTAATAGATGGTAGGGAAGCAAACAGCCGTTCATATACCCGAGGTAATAGATGGTAGGGAAGCAAACAACCATTCATATACCTGAGGTGATGGTAGGGAAGCAAACAACCCTTCATATTTCCGAGGTAATAGATGGTAGGGAAACAAACAACCGTTTATATACCCGAGGTAATAGATGGTAGGGAAGCAAACAACCCTTCATATACCCGAGGTAATAGATGGGAAGCAAACAACCTTTCATATTCCCAAGGTAATATATGGTAGGAAAGCAAACAACCATTCATATACCCGAGGTGATGGTAGGGAAGCAAACAACCCTTCATATTTCCGAGGTAATAGATGGTAGGGAAGCAAACAACCCTTCATATTTCCGAGGTAATAGATGGTAGGGAAGCAAACAGCCGTTCATATACCCGAGGTAATAGATGGTAGGGAAGCAAACAACCATTCATATACCCGAGGTAATAGATGGTAGGGAAGCAAACAACCCTTCATATTTCCGAGGTAATAGATGGTAGGGAAGCAAACAACCCTTCATATACCCGAGGTAATAGATGGTAGGGAAGCAAACAACCCTTCATATACCCGAGGTAATAGGTGGTAGGGAAGCAAACAACCCTTCTTATACCCGAAGTAATAGATGGTAGGGAAGCAAACAACCCTTCATATATCCAAGGCAATAGATGGTAGGGAAGCAAACAACCCTTTATATACCCGAGGTAATAGATGGTAGGTGAGCAAACAACCCTTCATATACCCGAGGTAGAAGATGGTAGGGAAGCAAACAACCTTTCACATACCCGAGGTAATAGATGGTAGGGAAGCAAACAGCCGATCATATACCCGAGGTAATAGATGGTAGGGAAGCTAACAACTGTTCATATACCCGAGGTAATAGATGGTAGGTAAGCAAACAACCCTTCATATACCCGAGGTAATAGATGGTAGGGAAGCAAACAACCCTTCATATACCCGAGGTAATAGATGGTAGGTAAGCAAACAACCTTTCATATACCCGAGGTAATAAATGGTAGGGAAGCAAACAACCATTCATATACCCGAGGTAATAGATGGTAAGGAAGCAAACAACCCTTCATGTACCCGAGGTAATAGATGGTAGGGAAGCAAACAACCCTTCATATACCCGAGGTAATAGATGGTAGGTAAGCAAGCAACCTTTCATATACCCGAGGTAATAGATGGTAGGTAAGCAAACAACCCTTCATATACCCGAGGTAATAGATGGTAGGTAAGCAAACAACCTTTCATATACCCGAGGTAATAGATGGTAGGTAAGCAAACAACCCTTCATATACCCGAGGTAATAGATGGTAGGGAAGCAAACAACCCTTCATATACCCGAGGTAATAGATGGTAGGGAAGCAAACAACCCTTCATATACCCGAGGTAATAGATGGTAGGTGAGCAAACAACCCTTCATATACCCGAGGTAGAAGATAGTAGGGAAGCAAACAACCTTTCACATACCCGAGGTAATAGATGGTAGGGAAGCAAACAGCCGATCATATACCCGAGGTAATAGATGGTAGGGAAGCAAACAACTGTTCATATACCCGAGGTAATAGATGGTAGGTAAGCAAACAACCCTTCATATACCCGAGGTAATAGATGGTAGGGAAGCAAACAACCCTTCATATACCCGAGGTAATAGATGGTAGGTAAGCAAACAACCTTTCATATACCCGAGGTAATAAATGGTAGGGAAGCAAACAACCATTCATATACCCGAGGTAATAGATGGTAAGGAAGCAAACAACCCTTCATGTACCCGAGGTAATAGATGGTAGGGAAGCAAACAACCCTTCATATACCCGAGGTAATAGATGGTAGGTAAGCAAACAACCTTTCATATACCCGAGGTAATAGATGGTAGGTAAGCAAACAACCCTTCATATACCCGAGGTAATAGGTGGTAGGTAAGCAAACAACCTTTCATATACCCGAGGTAATAGATGGTAGGTAAGCAAACAACCCTTCATATACCCGAGGTAATAGATGGTAGGGAAGCAAACAACCCTTCATATACCCGAGGTAATAGATGGTAGGGAAGCAAACAACCCTTCATATACCCGAGGTAATAGATGGTATTGAAGCAAACAACACTTCATATACCCGAGGTAATAGATGGTAAGGAAGCAAACAACCCTTCATGTACCCGAGGTAATAGATGGTAGGGAAGCAAACAACCCTCTCAGATACCCGAGGTAATAGATGGTAGTGAAGCAAACAACCGTTCATATACCCGAGTTAATAGATGGTTGGGAAGCAAACAACCCTTCATATACCCGAGGTAATAGATGGTAAGGAAGCAAACAACCCTTCATATACCCGAGGTAATAGATGGTAGGGAAGCAAACAACCCTTTATATACCCGAGGTAACATATGGTTGATATTCAATGCAGGATCTACAAGTGAAAATAATACCAGAAACATTCCCTTACAAGCAGATGTGTCCCTCATATAGGGACATAATTCGACAGTACAGGACACCTCTGTAATTAGAAGACGTCCAAAGACACTCGACATTAGTATTCACACGAGTTCAACTGATGACATCTGTATCCGGCAAAGATCCATCATCTTGCTTTATTTTACCTCAAGTATTTATGAAGACAGTTTTTTATTTGATAATCATAATTTTAAGTTTTGTCATAAAGAATAAAATGGGAACAATAGTGACTAGAACGATGCACAACCCGCAGTTAGGAGACTGAAATTTATGATGTTTGAGTTCGACTTGTACCATTAAGTAGTTCCACTGTTGCGTCGTTAAGTAGTTCCACTGTTGCGTCGTTACATGTATCACTCTCCTATGGCCGAGTTATGAGACAATAATAACTGCTGCTGTAATAATCTGAACTTCAACTTATTAGGAAAAAAAATCTTAATGTATGTTGATTGAAATTTGTGTAGTGACTGCGGTCCTTAGACAGTCCGGTCATATAACAATTATTGTGCAAATTGCATAAATACGCTTATACATGCTGACATTATCTCGCAGGAGTAATAATATTCTTTGTCTCCATTCTATGCCACTGTTGGTCCCAGTTTTCTAACATTCTTTGTCTCCATTCTATGCCACTGTTGGTCCCAGTTTTCTAACATTCTTTGTCTCCATTCTATGCCACTGTTGGTCCCAGTTTTCTAACATTCTTTGTCTCCATTCTATGCCACTGTTGGTCCCAGTTTTCCTTCTTTTTAAAAAAGAACTTGAAATACGAATTTTCTCGCGGTAATCTATGCCAGAATTATCCCACTGCCTTCAACGCTGACAACCTGATAATGCGATTTACGGTCGGCTTCAAACTTAAGTGTGCTGGTGTTTTTAAAGCTTTTGATCTCTCTGAGACAAGAAGAGAATTCCTCTTCATTTTGGCTTGAACGCTGCTGCTTTCTAGGGTGAAGTTTGACTTAATTTAGAGTTCTGCAAACACTAATTTCCCGTTTTTATTCAAACTGGGATTTTACTCTCCTTGGGATAACTTATGAATACTAAATCTTTTTGGATTCAAATTGTCAGTGCAATAGAAACTTAAGTCACACCACCCTGCCTACCCAGAGGGTGTACCGGGGATCAACGCCCCCGCGGCCCGGTCTGAGACCAGGCCTCACTATCGAGATGAAATAATTGCATGCTGTAGACTTCGCCTAATATTTGTAGATTCGATAAAAAGGGAGTGAATTCTGCACCTTACTGTACAGACGAGACACCTTGTTAACATCATGTAAATACTGCAGGAGTTTGGCGAATGTTTGTGTTTAACAGTTATGAACCATCAAGCTTGGAGACTTCTGCAACGTTGAGAACCGTAAAGCTTGGAGACTTCTGCAACGTTGAGAACCGTCAAGCTTGGAGACTTCTGCAACGTTGAGAACCGTAAAGCTTGGAGACTTCTGCAACGTTGAGAACCGTCAAGCTTGGAGACTTCTGCAACGTTGAGAACCATCAAGCATAGAGACTTCTGCAACGTTGAGAACCGTCAAGCATAGAGGCTTCTGCAACGTTGAGAACCGTCAAGCTTGGAGACTTCTGCAACGTTGAGAACCATCAAGCATAGAGACTTCTGCAACGTTGAGAACCGTCAAGCTTGGAGACTTCTGCAACGTTGAGAACCGTCAAGCTTGGAGACTTCTGCAACGTTGAGAACCGTCAAGCATAGAGACTTCTGCAACGTTGAGAACCGTCAAGCTTGGAGACTTCTGCAACGTTGAGAACCGTCAAGCTTGGAGACTTCTGCAACGTTGAGAACTGTCAAGCTTGGAGACTTCTGCAACGTTGAGAACCATCAAGCATAGAGACTTCTGCAACGTTGAGAACCGTCAAGCATAGAGACTTCTGCAACGTTGAGAACCGTCAAGCTTGGAGACTTCTGCAACGTTGAGAACCATCAAGCATAGAGACTTCTGCAACGTTGAGAACCGTCAAGCTTGGAGACTTCTGCAACGTTGAGAACCGTCAAGCTTGGAGACTTCTGCAACGTTGAGAACCGTCAAGCATAGAGACTTCTGCAACGTTGAGAACCGTCAAGCTTGGAGACTTCTGCAAAGTTGAGAACTGTCAAGCTTGGAGACTTCTGCAACGTTGAGAACTGTCAAGCTTGGAGACTTCTGCAACGTTGAGAACCGTCAAGATTGGAAACTTCTGCAACGTTGAGAACTGTCAAGCTTGGAGACTTCTGCAACGTTGAGAACTGTCAAGCTTGGAGACTTCTGCAACGTTGAGAACTGTCAAGCTTGGAGACTTCTGCAACGTTGAGAACTGTCAAGCTTGAAGACTTTTGCAACGTTGAGAACCGTCAAGCTTGGAGACTTCTGCAACGTTGAGAACCGTCAAGCTTGGAGACTTCTGCAACGTTGAGAACCGTCAAGCTTGGAGACTTCTGCACCGTTGAAAACCGTCAAGCTTGGAGACTTCTGCAACGTTGAGAACCGTAAAGCTTGGAGACTTCTGCAACGTTGAGAACCGTCAAGCTTGGAGACTTCTGCAATGTTGAGAACTGTCAAGCTTGGAGACTCTTGCAACGTTAACCAATCAAGTAAATGATCTAATGTGATTAATTTTCCAATCCCCTACATGTGTTCCACGACCTTTTCCCTCTCCTTTATACGTCTTCTGTGACCTTTTTGTTTCCTCCTAAACACGTCTCCCTCGACCTGTGTTCTCCTACACACATCTCCCTCGACCTGTGTTCTCATACACACGTCTCCCTCGACCTGTGTTCTCCTACACACGTTTCCCTCGACCTGTGTTCTCCTACACATGTCTCCCTCGACCTGTGTTCTACACACGTCTCCCTCGACCTGTGTTCTCCTACACACGTCTCCATATACCTGTGATCTGTTACACACGTCTCCCTCGACCTGTGTTCTACACACGTCTCCCTCGAACTGTGTTCTTCTACATACGTCTCCCTAGACCTGTGTTCTCCTACATACGTCTCACTCGACCTGTGTTCTACACACGTCTCCCTCGACCTGTGTTCTCCTACACACATCTCCCTCGACCTGTGTTCTACACACGTCTTTCTCGACCTGTGTTCTCCTACACACGTCTCCCTCGACCAGTGTTCTCATACACACGTCTCCCTCGACCTGTGTTCCCCTACACACGTCTCCCTCGACCTGTGTTCTCCTACACACGTCTCTCTCGACCTGTGTTCTACACACGTCTCCCTCGACCTGTGTTCTCCTACACACGTTTCCGTCGACCTGTGTTCTACACATGTTTCCCTCGACCTGTGTTCTACACACGTCTCCCTCGACCTGTGCTCTCCTACACACGTCTCCCTCGACCTGTGTTCTCCTACACACGTCTCCCTCGACCTGTCTTCTCCTACACACGTCTCCCTCGACCTGTGTTCTCCTACACACGTCTCCCTCGACCTGTGTTCTACACACGTCTCCCTCGACCTGTTTTCTCCTACACACGTTTCCTTCGACCTGTGTTCTACACATGTTTCCCTCGACCTGTGTTCTACACACGTCTCCCTCGACCTGTGCTCTCCTACACACGTCTCCCTCTACCTGTGTTCTCCTACACACGTCTCCCTCGACCTATGTTCTCCTACATACGTCTCCCTCGACCAGTGTTCTCCTACACACGTCTCCCTCGACCTGTGTTCTCCTACACTCGTCTCCCTCGACCTGTGCTTTCGTACACACGTCTCCCTCGACCTGTGTTCTCCTACATACGTCTCCCTCGACCTGTGCTCTCCTACACACGTCTCCCTCGACCTGTGTTCTCCTACACACGTCTCCCTCGACCTGTGTTCTCCTACACACATCTCCCTCGACCTGTGTTCTCCTACACACGTCTCCCTCGACCTGTGTTCTCCTACACACGTCTCCCTCGACCTGTGTTCTCCTACACACGTCTCCCTCGACCTGTGTTCTACACATGTCTCCCTCGACCTGTGTTCTACACACGTCTCCATCGACCTGTGATCTCCTACACACGTCTCCCTCGACCTGTGTTCTACACACGTCTCCCTCGACCTGTGTTCTCCTACACACATCTCCCTCGAACTGTGTTCTACACACGTCTTCCTCGACCTGTGTTCTCCTACACACGTCTCCCTCGACCAGTGTTCTCATACACACGTCTCCCTCGACCTGTGTTCTCCTACACACGTCTCCCTCGACCTGTGTTCTCCTACACACGTCTCTCTCGACCTGTGTTCTACACACGTCTCCCTCGACCTGTGTTCTCCTACACACGTTTCCCTCGACCTGTGTTCTACACATGTTTCCCTCGACCTTTGTTCTACACACGTCTCCCTCGACCTGTGCTCTCCTACACACGTCTCCCTCGACCTGTGTTCTCCTACACACGTCTCCCTCGACCTGTCTTCTCCTACACGCGTCTCCCTCGACCTGTGTTCTCCTACACACGTCTCCCTCGACCTGTGTTCTCCTACACTCGTCTCCCTCGACCTGTGCTCTCCTACACACGTCTCCCTCGACCTGTGTTCTCCTACATACGTCTCCCTCGACCTGTGTTCTCCTACACACGTCTCCCTCGACCTGTGTTCTCCTACACACGTCTCCCTCGACCTGTGTTCTCCTACACACGTCTCCCTCGACCTGTGTTCTCCTACACACGTCTCCCTCGACCTGTGCTCTCCTACACACGTCTCCTTCGACCTGTGTTCTCCTATACACGTTTCCCTCGACCAGTGTTCTACACACGTCTCCCTCGACCTGTGTTCTCCTACACACGTTTCCCTCGACCTGTGTTCTACACATGTTTCCCTCGATCTGTGTTCTACACACGTCTCCCTCGACCTGTGCTCTCCTACACACGTCTCCCTCGACCTGTGTTCTCCTACACACGTTTCCCTCGACCTGTGTTCTCCTACACACGTCTCCCTCGACCTGTGTTCTACACAAGCCTCCCTAGACCTGTGTTCTCCTGCACACGTTTCCCACGACCTGTGTTCTACACATGTTTCCCTCGACCTGTGCTCTCCTACACACGTCTCCCTCGACCTGTGCTCTCCTACACACGTCTCCCTCGACCTGTGTTCTCCTACACACGTCTCCCTCGACCTTTGTTCTCCTACACACGTCTCCCTCGACATGTGTTCTCCTACACACGTCTCCCTCGACCTGTGTTCTACACACGCCTCCCTCGACCTGTGTTGTACACACGCCTCCCTCGATCTGTGTTCTCCTACACACGTCTCCCTCGACATGTGTTCTACACACGCCTCCCTCGACCTGTGTTCTCCTACACACGTCTCCCTCAACCTGTGTTCTACACACGTCACCCTCTACCACTGTCTTCTCCTACACTCAATTCCTTCGACCACTAATGGTCATAGACCATTAACCACAGTTGTACATTAAGTGCTGACTGACTTCATAGTTTAACCAATATTCCTTACGTCCCACCAGCTGAAGCTCTGGGATGGTGATGTCCTCTTGGCCCCAACACTTTTGCTCACTACTTCCTTCATCTTCACTTATGTATTGCCCTGGGTCATTTATCGTCGATGATGTATTACTCCTGGGTCACTTATCGTGCATGATATATTACCCCTGGGTTACTTATCGTGAATGTATTACCCCTGGGTTACTTATCGTGAATGGTGTATTACCCTGGGTTACTTATCGTGGATGATGTATTACCCCTGGGTTACTTATCGTGGGTGATGTATTAACCGTGGGTTGCTTATCGTGGGTGATGTATTACCCCTGGGTTACTTGTCGTGGATGATGTATTACTCCTGGGTTACTTGTCGTGGATGATGTATTACCCCTGGGTTACTTGTCGTGGATGATGTATTACCCCTGGGTTACTTGTCGTGGATGATGTATTACCCCTGGGTTACTTGTCGTGGATGATGTATTACCCCTGGGTTACTTGTCGTGGGTGATGTATTACCCCTGGGTTACTTGTCGTGGATGATGTATTACCCCTGGGTTACTTGTCGTGGATGATGTATTACCCCTGGGTTACTTATCGTGGATGATGTATTACCCCTGGGTTACTTATCGTGGGTGATGTATTAACCCTGGGTTACTTATTGTGAATGGTGTATTACCCCTGGGTTACTTATCGTGGGTGACGTATTACCCCTGGGTTACTTATCGTGGATGATGTATCACCCATGGGTTACTTATCGTGGGTGATGTATTAACCCTGGGTTGCTTATCGTGGGTGATGTATTACCCCTGGGTTACTTGTCGTGGATGATGTATTACCCCTGGGTTACTTATCGTGGATGATGTATTACCCCTGGGTTACTTATCGTGGATGATGTATTACCCCGGGGTTACTTATCGTGGATGATGTATTACCCCTTGGATATCGTGAATGAGGTATTACCCCTGGGTTATCGTGAATGATGTATTACCCCTGGGTTGATTATCGTGGATGATGTATTACCCCTGGGTTATCGTGGATGATGTATTACCCCTGGGTTACTTATCGTGGATGATGTATTACCCCTGGGTTATCGTCGATGTATTACCCCTGGGTTACTTATCGTGGATGATGTATTACCCCTGGATTACTTTCGTGGACGATGTATTACCCCTGGGTTACTTATCGTGGATGATGTATTACCCCTGGGTTACTTATCGTGGATGATGTATTACCCCTGGGTTACTTATCGTGGATGATGTATTACCCCTGGGTTACTTATCGTGGATGATGTATTACCCCTGGGTTACTTATCGTGGATGATGTATTACCCCTGGGTTATCGTGGATGATGTATTACCCCTGGGTTACTTATCGTGGATGATGTATTACCCCTGGTTATCGTGGATGTATTACCCCTGGGTTACTTATCGTGGAAGATGTATTACCCCTGGATTACTTATCGTGGATGATGTATTACCCCTGGGTTACTTATAGTGGATGATGTATTACCCCGGGGTTATCGTGGATGATGTATTACCCCTGGGTTTTCGTGGATGATGTATTACCACTGGGTCATCGTGGATGATGTATTACCCCTGGGTTATCGTGGAAGATGTATTACCCCTGGGTTATCGTGGACGATGTATTACCCCTGGGTTATCGTGGATGATGTATTACCCCTGGGTTATCGTGGATGATGTATTACCCCTGGGTTATCGTGGATGATGTATTACCCCTGGGTTATCGTGGCTGATGTATTACCCCTGGGTTACTTATCGTGGATGATGTATTACCCCTGGATTACTTATCGTGGATGATGTATTACCCTTGGGTTACTTATCGTGGATGATGTATTACCCCTGGGTTACTTATCGTGGATGATGTATTACCCCTGGGTTACTTATCGTGGATGATGTATTACCCCTGGGTTACTTATCGTGGATGACGTATTATCCCTGGGTTATCGTGAATGATGTATTACCCCTGGGTTGCTTATCGTGGATGATGTATTACCCCTGGGTTATCGTGGATGATGTATTACCCCTGGGTTACTTATCGTGGATGATGTATTACCCCTGGGTTATCGTGGATGTATTACCCCTGGATTACTTATCGTGGATGATGTATTACTCCTGGGTTACTTATAGTGGATGATGTATTACCCCTGGGTTACTTATCGTGGATGATGTATTACCCCTGGGTTACTTATCGTGGATGATGTATTACCCCTGGGTTATCGTCGATGTATTACCCCTGGGTTACTTATCGTGGATGATGTATTACCCATGGGTTATCGTGAATGATGTATTACCCCTGGGTTGCTTATCGTGGATGATGTATTACCCCTGGGTTATCGTGGATGATGTATTACCCCTGGGTTACTTATCGTGGATGATGTATTACCCCTGGATTACTTATCGTGGATGATGTATTACCCCTGGGTTACTTATAGTGGATGATGTATTACCCCGGGGTTATCGTGGATGATGTATTACCCCTGGGTTATCGTGGATGATGTATTACCTCTGGGTTATCGTGGATGATGTATTACCCCTGGGTTATCGTGGATGATGTATTACCCCTGGGTTATCGTGGACGATGTATTACCCTGGGTTATCGTGGATGTATTACCCCTGGGTTATCGTAGATGTATTACCCCTGGGTTATCGTGGATGATGTATTACCCCTGGGTTATCGTGGATGATGCATTACCCCTGGATTATCGTGGATGTATTACCCCTGGGTTATCGTGGATGATGTATTACTCCTGGGTTATCGTGGATGATGTATTACCCCTGGGTTATCGTGGATGATGTATTACCCCTGGGTTATCGTGGATGATGTATTACCCCTGGGTTATCGTGGATGTATTACCCCTGGATTATCGTGGATGATGTATTACCCTTGGGTTATCGTGGATGATGTATTACCCCTGGGTTATCGTGGATGATGTTTTACCGCTGGGTTATCGTGGATGATGTATTACCCTGGGTTATCGTGGATGATGTATTACCCCTGGGTTATCGTGGATGATGTATTACCCCTGGGTTATCGTGGATGATGTATTACCCTGGGTTATCGTTGATGTATTACCCCTGGGTTGCTTATCGTGGATGATGTATTACCCCTGGGTTGTCGTGGATGTATTACCCCTGGGTTATCGTGGATGATGTATTACCCCTGGGTTATCGTGGATGTATTACCCCTGGGTTATCGTGGATGACGTATTACCCCTGGGTTATCGTGGATGATGTAGTACCCCTGGGTTACTTATCGTGGATGATGTTTTACCCGTGGGTTATCGTGATTTATGTATTACCCCTGGGTTATCGTGGATGATGTTTTACCCCTGGGTTATCGTGGATGTATTACCCCTGGGTTATCGTGCATGATGTATTGCCCCTTCGTTTTCGTGGATGATGTATTACCCCTGGGTTATCGTGGTTGATGTATTACCCCTGGGTTATCGTGGATGATGTATTACCCCTGGGTTATCGTGGATAATGTATTACCCCTGGGTTATCGTGGATGATGTATTACCCCTGGGTTATCGTGGATGATGTATTACCCCTGGGTTATCGCGGATGTATTACACCTGGGTTATCGTGGATGTATTACCCCTGGGTTATCGTGGATGTATTACCCTTGGGTTATCGTGGATGTATTACCCCTGGGTTATCGTGGATGTATTACCCTTGGGTTATCGTGGATGTATTACCCCTGGGTTATCGTGGATGCTTTGGGATAATCCATCCTTCTTGTTATTGCTGGTTACTTAGTACTTGTGTATGTTCCTGATGTCCTACCTATTGTGTGTTCTGCTGGCTTACTGCTGGCTTGGTGCTTGCTGCGCACTTACTGCTTTCTCTTGGCTTACTGCTTGCTGCTTGCTTACTGCTTCATGCTGGCTTGCTGCTGGCTTTCTGCTTGCTGCTGGCTTTCTGCTTGCTGCTAGATTACTGCTTCCTTACAGCTTGGTGCTGGCTTGCTGCTTTGTGCTGGCTTACTGCTTGCTGCTAGATTACTGCTTGCTGCTAGATTACTGCTTTCTGCTGGCTTACTACTTGCTGCTGGCTTACTGCTTGCTGCTTGCTTACTGCTGGCTTACTGCTTGCTTACTGCTGGCTTACTGCTTGCTTACTGATGGCTTACTGCTTGCTGCTTGCTTACTGCTGGCTTACTGCTTGCTTACTGATGGCTTACTGCTTGCTGCTAGATTACTGCTTGCTGTTTGCTGCTATATTACTGCTTGCTGCTATATTACTTCTTGCTGCTAGATTACTGCTTGCTGCTAGATTACTGCTTGCTGCTAGATTACTGCTTGCTGCTAGATTACTGCTTGCTGCTAGATTACTGCTTGCTGCTGGATTACTGCTTGCTGCTAGATTACTGTTTGCTGCTAGATTACTGCTTGCTGCTTGCTTACTGCTTGCTGCTTGCTTGCTGCTAGATTACTGCTTGCTGCTAGATTACTGCTTGCTGCTAGATTACTGCTTGCTGCTTGCTTGCTGCTAGATTACTGCTTGCTGCTAGATTACTGCTTGCTGCTGGATTACTGCTTGCTGCTAGATTACTGCTTGCTGCTAGATTACTGCTTGCTGCTGGATTACTGCTTGCTGCTAGATTACTGCTTGCTGCTAGATTACTGCTTGCTGCTTGCTTATTGCTTGCTGCTTGCTTGCTGCTAGATTACTGCTTGCTGCTGGATTACTGCTTGCTGCTAGATTACTGCTTGCTGCTAGATTACTGCTTGCTGCTTGCTTAGTGCTTGCTGCTTGCTTGCTGCTTGCTTGCTGCTAGATTACTGCTTGCTGCTAGATTACTGCTTGCTGCTAGATTACTGCTTGCTGCTAGATTACTGCTTGCTGATACTGCTACTTACTGCCTGCTTGTACTTACTGCTACTTACTGCTTGCTGCTACTTACTGCTACTTACTGCCTGCTGCTACTTACTGCTTGCTGCTACTTATTGCTTGCTGCTACATGCTACTTGCTGCTACTTGCTACTTGCTGCTACATGCTACTTGCTGCTACTTGCTGCTACTTGCTGCTATTTGCTACTTGCTGTTTGCTGCTACTTGCTGCTACTTGCTGTTTGCTGCTACTTGCTGTTTGCTGCTACTTGCTGTTTGCTGCTACTTGCTGCTACTTGCTGCTTGCTGCTACTTGCTGTTTGCTGCTACTTGCTGCTTGCTGCTAATTGCTGTTTGCTGCTACATGCTACTTGCTGCTACTTGCTGCTACTTGCTGCTATTTGCTACTTGCTGTTTGCTGCTACTTGCTGCTACTTGCTGTTTGCTGCTACTTGCTGTTTGCTGCTACTTGCTGTTTGCTGCTACTTGCTGTTTGCTGCTACTTGCTGCTACTTGCTGCTTGCTGCTACTTGCTGTTTGCTGCTACTTGCTGCTTGCTGCTAATTGCTGTTTGCTGCTACTTGCTGCTTGCTGCTACTTGCTGCTTGCTGCTACATGCTACTTGCTGCTGCTTGCTGCTACATGCTGCTTGCTGCTACTTGCTGCTTGCTGCTACTCGCTGCTTGCTGCGAAATGCTACTTGCTGTTTGCTGCTACTTGCTGCTACTTGCTGTTTGCCGCTACTTGCTGCTTGCTGCTGGCTTACTGCTTGCTGCTACTTACTGCTACTTGCTGTTTGCTGCTGTTTGCTGCTACTTGCTGCTTGCTGCTACATGCTTCTTGCTGCTACTTGCTGCTTGCTGCTACTTGCTGCTTGCTGTTACATGCTACTTGCTGCTGCTTGCTGCTACATGCTGCTTGCTGCTACTTGCTGCTTGCTGCTACTCGCTGCTTGCTGCGAAATGCTTCTTGCTGCTACTTGCTGCTACTTGCTGCTACTTGCTGTTTGCTGCTACTTGCTGCTACTTGCTGCTACATGCTGCTTGCTGCTACATGCTTCTTGCTGCTACTTGCTGCTACTTGCTGCTACTTGCTGCTACATGCTACTTGCTGCTACATGCTACTTGCTGCTACTTGCTGTTTGCTGCTACTTGCTGCTACATGCTACTTGCTGCTACTTGCTGCTTGTTGCTACTTGCTGTATTGTTTAGAAGAACAAAAATTCACACTTTTGTGACTGGAACAATACACAATTAACTCGCACAGTTTAATATCTTTATTCTGGATGGTAGGATAGAGATTAAAGACACATAATGGGTCCAGGGACTGTACCTCAACTTTAGAGGTACGTAATGGGTCTAGGGACTGTACCTCAACATTACAGAGGTACGTAATGGGTCTAAGGACAGTACCTCAACATTACAGAGGTACGTAATGGGTCTAGGGACTGTATCTCAACATTACAGAGGTACGTAATGGGTCTAGGGGCTGTACCTCAACATTAGAGGTACGTAATGGGTCTAGGGACTGTATCTCAACATTACAGAGGTACGTAATGGGTCTAGGGGCTGTACCTCAACATTAGAGGTACGTAATGGGTCTAGGGACTGTACCTCAACATTACAGAGGTACGTAATGGATCTAGGGACTGTACCTCAACATTACGGAGGTACGTAATGGGTCTAGGGACTGTACCTCAACATTAGAGGTACGTAATGGGTCTAAGGACAGTACCTCAACATTACAGAGATACGTAATGGGTCTAGGGACTGTACCTCAGCATTACAGAGGTACGTAATGGATCTAGGGACTGTACCTCAACATTACAGAGGTACGTAATGGGTCTAGGGACTGTACCTCAACATTACAGAGGTACGTAATGGATCTAGGGACTGTACCTCATCATTACAGAGGTACGTAATGGATCTAGAGACTGTACCTCAACATTACAGAGGTACGTAATGGGTCTAGGGACTGTACCTCAACATTACAGAGGTACGTAATGGGTCTAGGGACTGTACCTCAACATTACAGAGGTTAGTAATGGATCTAGGGACAGTACATCACAATTACAGAGGTACGTAATGGGTCTAGGGACTGTACCTCAACATTACAGAGGTACGTAATGGGTCTAGGGACTGTACCTCAACATTACAGAGGTACGTAGTGGGTCTAGGGACTGTACCTCAACATTACAGAGGTACGTAATGGATCTAGGGACTGTACCTCAACATTACAGAGGTACGTAATGGGTCTAGGGACTGTACCTCAACATTACAGAGGTACGTAATGGATCTAGGGACTGAGCTGCTATAAACTGATATAAACCAGATATAAACTGTTTACATGTTATATCTGGTTACAATCGTAGTGAGTTATTTATGCAGACGTGAATTAGATCACACACTGACAAAAAGTTAGTGGTAATGCGTTATTTAACAGTGGGCAAAGTCATGGTGTTTTTCCAGAATGTTTAGTAATATACCACTGTGCATAAGATACTTAGATGTTTTTGGAACATTTTTAAGTGAGTTTTCTCTGAACTTAAATTTTGTCGCTTATTGCATATATATATATATATATATATATATATATATATATATATATATATATATATATATATATATATATATATATGCAAAACAACCACTCTGAAAGAACAGAGAAATTCCAAGCGCTTTCGTGACTACTCACTTTATCAAGGAACTATGTATATATATATATATATATATATATATATATATATATATATATATATATATATATATATATATATATATATATATATATATATATATATTTTTTTTTTTTTTTTTCAACAAGTCGGTCGTCTCCCACCGAGGCAGGGTGACCCAAAAAAAAAGAAAGAAAATCCCCGAAAAGAAAATACTTTCATCATCATTCAACACTTTCACCACACTCACACATTATCACTGCTTTTGCAGAGGTGCTCAGAATATAACAGTTTAGAAGCATATACGTATAAAGATACACAACATATCCCTCCAAACTGCCAATATCCCAAACCCCTCCTTTAAAGTGCAGGCATTGTACTTCCCATTTCCAGGACTCAAGTCCGACAATATGAAAATAACCGGTTTCCCTGAATCCCTTCACTAAATATTACCCTGCTCACACTCCAACAGATCGTCAGGTCCCAAGTATCATTCGTCTCCATTCACTCCTATCTAACACGCTCATGCACGCTTGCTGGAAGTCCAAGCCCCTCACCCACAAAACCTCCTTTACCCCCTCTTTCCAACCCTTTCGAGGACGACCCCTACCCCTCTTTCCTTCCCCTATAGATTTATATGCTTTCCATGTCATTCTACTTTGATCCATTCTCTCTAAATGACCAAACCACCTCAACAACCCCTCTTCTGCCCTCTGACTAATGCTTTTATTAACTCCACACCTTCTCCTAATTTCCACACTCCGAATTTTCTGCATAATATTTACACCACACATTGCCCTTAGACAGGACATCTCCACTGCCTCCAACCGTCTCCTCGCTGCTGCATTTACCACCCAAGCTTCACACCCATATAAAAGTGTTGGCACTACTATACTTTCATACATTCCCTTCTTTGCCTCCATAGATAACGTATTTGACTCCACATATACCTCAACGCACCACTCACCTTTTTTCCCTCATCAATTCTATGATTAACCTCATCCTTCATAAATCCATCCGCCGACACGTCAACTCCCAAGTATCTGAAAACATTCACTTCTTCCATACTCCTCCCCAATTTGATATCCAATTTTTCTTTATCTAAATCATTTGATACCCTCATCACCTTACTCTTTTCTATGTTCACTTTCAACTTTCTACCTTTACACACATTCTCAAACTCATCCACTAACCTTTGCAATTTTTCTTTAGAATCTCCCATAAGCACAGTGTCATCAGCAAAAAGTAACTGTGTCAATTCCCATTTTAAATTTGATTCCCCATAATTTAATCCCACCCCTCTCCCGAACACCCTAGCATTTACTTCTTTTACAACCCCATCTATAAATATATTAAACAACCATGGTGACATTACACATCCCTGTCTAAGACCTACTTTTACCGGGAAGTATTCTCCCTCTCTTCTACACACCCTAACCTGAGCCTCACTATCCTCATAAAAGCTCTTTACAGCATTTAGTAACTTACCACCTATTCCATATACTTGCAACATCTGCCACATTGCTCCTCTATCCACTCTATCATATGCCTTTTCTAAATCCATAAATGCAATAAAAACTTCCCTACCTTTATCTAAATACTGTTCACATATATGCTTCAATGTAAACACTTGATCTACACATCCCCTACCCACTCTGAAACCTCCTTGCTCGTCCGCAATTCTACATTCTGTCTTACCTCTAATTCTTTCAATTATAACCCTACCGTATACTTTTCCTGGTATACTCAATAAACTTATTCCTCTATAATTTTTACAATCTCTTTTGTCCCCTTTCCCTTTATATAAAGGGACTATACATGCTCTCCGCCAATCCCTAGGTACCTTCCCCTCTTTCATACATTTATTAAACAAAAGTACCAACCACTCCAACACTATATCCCCCCCTGCTTTTAACATTTCTGTCATGATCCCATCAGTTCCAGCTGCTTTACCCCCTTTCATTCTACGTAATGCCTCACGTACCTCCACCACACTTACATTCTGCTCTTCTTCACTCCTAAAAAATGGTATACCTCCCTGGCCAGTGCATGAAATTACCGCCTCCCTTTCTTCCTTAACATTTAAAAGTTCCTCAAAATATTCTCGCCATCTACCTAATACCTCCCTCTGCCCATCTACTAACTCCCCTACTCTGTTTTTAACTGACAAATCCATACTTTCCCTAGGCTTTCTTAACTTGTTTAACTCCCTCCAAAATTTTTTCTTATTTTCATTAAAATTTCTTGACAGTGCCTCTCCCACTCTTTCATCTGCTCTCCTTTTGCACTCTCTCACCACTCTCTTCACCTTTCTTTTACTCTCCATATACTCTGCTCTTCTTATAACACTTCTGCTTTGTAAAAACCTCTCGTAAGCTACCTTTTTCTCTTTTATCACACCCTTTACTTCATCATTCCACCAATCACTCCTCTTTCCTCCTGCCCCCACCCTTCTATAACCACAAACTTCTGCCCCACATTCTAATACTGCATTTTTAAAACTATTCCAACCCTCTTCTGTATATATATATATATATATATATATATATATATATATATATATATATATATATATATATATATATATATATATACAGTGGTCCCTTGTTTTCCGTAATTAATCCGTTCCTGGAGGAGCTACTATAAACGAAATTTACGATTTGCTAATCAATTTTCCCCCTAAGAAATAATGTAAATACAATTAATCCGTTTCTGACACTCAGAAGTATTAAAACAAAAAAAAATTTTTTACATGAAATATACATGTAGTACATAAACAATACACTGGAAAATGATGAATGAAACATTAACAGCATAACACTTACCTTTACTGGAGATTCTTCTTAGTGTATGGGAGACTGGAGGAGGAGAGAGAGTGGATTGGTTACAGTTCGGAAGGGGAATCCCCTTCCAGCAACACCTCAGGTACCAATTGCTTCTCTGGAGTTGCTTCTCTTCTCTGTTTCTTAATGCCACTAGGACCACCTTGAGAGTCACTCTAGTCCTGTCTCACAAAGTAACTGTGGAGAGAGCTCTGTTTCTGGCGTCTCTTAAACACTTCCCTAAAATGGTACAAGACTTTGTCACTGTACATATTTCTCACCTTCTTTACCACAGGCTTGTTATAACAAGCACAGTTTACCTGACCTTGTTATAACAAGCACAGTTTACCTGACCTTGTTATAACAAGCACTGTTTACCTGGCCTTGTTATAACAAGCACAGTTTACCTGACCTTGTATAACAAGCACAGTTTACCTGACCTTGTTATAACAAGCACAGTTTACCTGACCTTGTTATAACAAGCACAGTTTACCTGACCTTGTTATAACAAGCACAGTTTACCTGACCTTGTTATAACAAGCACAGTTTACCTGACCTTGTTATAACAAGCACAATTTACCTGACCTTGTTATAACAAGCACAGTTTACCTGACCTTGTTATAACAAGCACAGTTTACCTGACCTTGTTATAACAAGCACAGTTTACCTGACCTTGTTATAACAAGCACAGTTTACCTGACCTTGTTATAACAAGCACTGTTTACCTGGCCTTGTTATAACAAGCACAGTTTACCTGACCTTGTATAACAAGCACAGTTTACCTGACCTTGTTATAACAAGCACAGTTTACCTGACCTTGTTATAACAAGCACAGTTTACCTGACCTTGTTATAACAAGCACAGTTTACCTGACCTTGTTATAACAAGCACAGTTTACCTGACCTTGTTATAACAAGCACAATTTACCTGACCTTGTTATAACAAGCACAGTTTACCTGACCTTGTTATAACAAGCACAGTTTACCTGACCTTGTTATAACAAGCACAGTTTACCTTACCTTGTTATAACAAGCACAGTTTACCTGACCTTGTTATAACAAGCACAGTTTACCTGACCTTGTTATAACAAGCACAGTTTACCTGACCTTGTTATAACAAGCACAGTTTACCTGACCTTGTTATAACAAGCACAGTTTACCTGACCTTGTTATAACAAGCACAGTTTACCTGACCTTGTTATAACAAGCACAGTTTACCTGACCTTGTTATAACAAGCACAGTTTACCTGACCTTGTTATAACAAGCACAGTTTACCTGTCCTTGTTAAAACAAGCACTATTTACCTGACCTTGTTAAAACAAGCACAGATTACCTGACCTTGTTATAACAAGCACAGTTTACCTGACCCTGTTATAACAAGCACAGTTTACCTGACCTTGTTATAACAAGCACAGTTTACCTGACCTTGTAATAACAAGCACAGTTTACCTGACCTTGTTATAACAAGCACAGTTTACCTGACCTTGTTATAACAAGCACAGTTTACCTGACCTTGTTATAACAAGCACAGTTTACCTGACCTTGTTATAACAAGCACAATTTACCTGACCTTGTTATAACAAGCACAATTTACCTGACCTTGTTATAACAAGCACAGTTTACCTGACCTTGTTATAACAAGCACAGTTTACCTGACCTTGTTATAACAAGCACAGTTTACCTGACCTTGTTAAAACAAGCACAGTTTACCTGACCTTGTTATAACAAGCACAATTTACCTGACCTTGTTATAACAAGCACAGTTTACCTGACCTTGTTATAACAAGCACAGTTTACCTGACCTTGTTATAACAAGCACAGTTTACTGACCTTGTTATAACAAGCACAGTTTACCTGACCTTGTTATAATAAGCACAGTTTACCTGACCTTGTTATAACAAGCACAATTTACCTGACCTTGTTATAACAAGCACAATTTACCTGACCTTGTTATAACAAGCACAGTTTACCTGACCTTGTTATAACAAACACAGTTTACGTGACCTTGTTATAACAAGCACAGTTTACCTGACCTTGTTATAACAAGCACAATTTATCTGACCTTGTTATAACAAGCACAGTTTACCTGACCTTGTTATAACAAGCACAGTTTACCTGACCTTGTTATAACAAGCACAGTTTACCTGACCTTGTTATAACAAGCACAATTTACCTGACCTTGTTATAACAAGCACAATTTACCTGACCTTGTTATAACAAGCACAGTTTACCTGACTTTGTTATAACAAGCACAGTTTACCTGACCTTGTTATAACAAGCACAGTTTACCTGACCTTGTTATAACAAGCACAGTTTACCTGACCTTGTTATAACAAGCACAGTTTACCTGACCTTGTTATAACAATTACAGTTTACCTGACCTTGTTATAACAAGCACAGTTTACCTGA
This sequence comes from Cherax quadricarinatus, assembly GCF_038502225.1. Lineage (NCBI taxonomy): Eukaryota > Metazoa > Arthropoda > Malacostraca > Decapoda > Parastacidae > Cherax > Cherax quadricarinatus. The sequence goes on from NC_091335.1 coordinate 32,148,219, forward strand.
CCTTGTTATAACAAGCACAGTTTACCTGACCTTGTTATAACAAGCACAGTTTACCTGACCTTGTTATAACAAGCACAGTTTACCTGACCTTGTTATAACAAGCACAGTTTACCTGACCTTGTTATAACAAGCACAGTTTACATGACCTTGTTATAACAAGCACAGTTTACCTGACCTTGTTATAACAAGCACAGTTTACCTGACCTTGTTATAACAAGCACAGTTTACCTGACCTTGTTATAACAAGCACAATTCACCTGACCTTGTTATAACAAGCACAGTTTACCTGACCTTGTTATAACAAGCACAGTTTACCTGATCTTGTTATAACAAGCACAGTTTACCTGACCTTGTTATAACAAGCACAGATTACCTGACCTTGTTATAACAAGCACAGTTTACCTGACCTTGTTATAACAAGCACAATTTACCTGACCTTGTTATAACAAGCACAGTTTACCTGACCTTGCTATAACAAGCACAGTTTACCTGACCTTGTTATAACAAGCACAGTTTACCTGACCGTGTTATAACAAGCACAGTTTACCTAACCTTGTTATAACAAGCACAGTTTACCTGATCTTGTTATAACAAGCACAATTTACCTGACCTTGTTATAACAAGCACAATTTACCTGACCTTGTTATAACAAGCACAGTTTACCTGACCTTGTTATAACAAGCACAGTGTACCTGACCTTGTTATAACAAGCACAGTTTACCTGACCTTGTTATAACAAGCACAGTTTACCTGACCTTGTTATAACAAGCACAATTTACCTGACCTTGTTGTAACAAGCACAGTTTACCTGACCTTGTTATAACAAGCACAGTTTACCTGACCTTGTTTTAACAAGCACAATTTACCTGACCTTGTTATAACAAGCACAGTTTACCTGACCTTGTTATAACAAGCACAGTTTACCTGACCTTGTTATAACAAGCACAGTTTACCTGACCTTGTTATAACAAGCACAGTTTACCTGACCTTGTTATAACAAGCACAGTTTACCTGACCTTGTTATAACAAACACAGTTTACCTGACCTTGTTATAACAAGCACAGTTTACCTGACCTTGTTGTAACAAGCACAGTTTACCTGACCTTGTTATAAAAAGCACAGTTTACCTGACCTTGTTATAACATGCACAGTTTACCTGACCTTGTTATAACAAGCACGGTTTACCTGACCTTGTTACAACAAGCACAGTTTACCTTACCTTGTTATAACAAGCACAGTTTACCTGACCTTGTTATAACAAGCACAGTTTACCTGACCTTGTTATAACAAGCACAGTTTACCTGACCTTGTTATAACAAGCACAATTTACCTGACCTTGTTATAACAAGCACAGTTTACCTGACCTTGTTATAACAAGCACAATTTACCTGACCTTGTTATAACAAGCACAGTTTACCTGACCTTGTTATAACAAGCACAGTTTACCTGACCTTGTTATAACAAGCACAGTTTACCTGACCTTGTTATAACAAGCACAGTTTACCTGACCCTGTTATAACAAGCACAATTTACCTGACCTTGTTATAACAAGCACAGTTTCCCTGACCTTGTTATAACAAGCACAGTTTACCTGACCTTGTTATAACAAGCACAGTTTACCTGACCTAGTTATAACAAGCACAGTTTACCTGACCTTGTTATAACAAGCACAGTTTACCTGACCTTGTTATAACAAGCACAGATTACCTGACCCTGTTATAACAAGCACAATTTACCTAACCTTGTTATAACAAGCACAGTTTACCTGACCTTGTTATAACAAGCACAGTTTACCTGACCCTGTTATAACAAGCACAGTTTACCTGACCTTGTTATAACAAGCACAGATTACCTGACCCTGTTATAACAAGCACAATTTACCTGACCTTGTTATAACAAGCACAGTTTACCTGACCTTGTTATAACAAGCACAGTTTACCTGACCCTGTTATAACAAGCACAGTTTACCTGACCTTGTTATAACAAGCACAGTTTACCTGACCTTGTTATAACAAGCACAGTTTACCTGACCTTGTTATAACAAGCACAATTTACCTGACCTTGTTATAACATGCACTATTTACCTGACCTTGTTATAACAAGCACATTTTACCTGACCTTGTTATAACAAGCACAATTTACCTGACCTTGTTATAACAAGCACAGTTTGCCTGACCCTGTTATAACAAGCACAATTTACTTGACCTTGTTATAACAAGCACAATTTACCTGACCTTGTTATAACAAGCACAGTTTACCTGACCTTGTTATAACAAGCACAATTTTCCTGACCTTGTTATAACAAGCTCAATTTACCTGACCTTGTTATAACAAGCACAATTTACCTGACCTTGTTATAACAAGCACAGTTTACCTGACCTTGTTATAACAAGCACAGTTTACCTGACCCTGTTATAACAAGCACAATTTACCTGACCTTGTTATAACAAGCACAGTTTACCTGACCTTGTTATAACAAGCACAATTTACCTGACCTTGTTATAACAAGCACAATTTACCTGACCTTGTTATAACAAGCACTGTTTACCTGACCTTGTTATAACAAGCACAATTTACCTGACCTTGTTATAACAAGCACAGTTTACCTGACCTTGTTATAACAAGCACAATTTACCTGACCTTGTTATAACAAGCACAATTTACCTGACCTTGTTATAACAAGCACAATTTACCTGACCTTGTTATAACAAGCACAGTTTACCTGACCTTGTTATAACAAGCACAGTTTATCTGACCTTGTTATAACAAGCACAATTTACCTGACCTTGTTATAACATGCACAATTTACCTGACCTTGTTATAACAAGCACAATTTACCTGACCTTGTCATAACAAGCACAGTTTACCTGACCTTGTTATAACAAGCACAGTTTACCTGACCTTGTTATAACAAGCACTATTTACCTGACCTTGTTATAACAAGCACAGTTTACCTGACCTTGTTATAACAAGCACAGTTTACCTGACCTTGTTATAACAAGCACAATTTACCTGACCTTGTTATAACAAGCACAATTTACCTGACCTTTTCATAACAAGCACAATTTACCTGACCTTGTTATAACAAGCACAGTTTACCTGACCTTGTTCTAACAAGCACAGTTTACCTGACCTTGTTATAACAAGCACTATTTACCTGACCTTGTTATAACAAGCACAGTTTACCTGACCTTGTTATAACAAGCACTATTTACCTGACCTTGTTATAACAAGCACAGTTTACCTGACCTTGTTATAACAAGCACAGTTTACCTGACCTTGTTATAACAAGCACAATTTACCTGACCTTGTTATAACAAGCACAATTTACCTGACCTTGTTATAACAAGCACAATTTACCTGACATTGTTATAACAAGCACAGTTTACCTGACCTTGTCATAACAAGCACAGTTTACCTCACCTTGTTATAACAAGCACTATTTACCTGACCTTGTTATAACAAGCACAGTTTACCTGACCTTGTTATAACAAGCACAGTTTACCTGACCTTGTTATAACAAGCACAATTTACCTGACCTTGTTATAACAAGCACAATTTACCTGACCTTGTTATAACAAGCACAATTTACCTGACCTTGTTATAACAAGCACAGTTTACCTGACCTTGTTATAACAAGCACAGTTTACCTGACCTTGTTATAACAAGCACAATTTACCTGACCTTGTTATAACAAGCACAGTTTACCTGACCTTGTTATAACAAGCACAGTTTACCTGACCTTGTTATAACAAGCACAGTTTACCTGACCTTGTTATAACAAGCACAATTTACCTGACCTTGTTATAACAAGCACAATTTACCTGACCTTGTTATAACAAGCACAGTTTACCTGACCTTGTTATAACAAGCACAGTTTACCTGACCTTGTTATAACAAGCACAGTTTACCTGACCTTGTTATAACAAGCACAATTTACCTGACCTTGTTATAACAAGCACAGTTTACCTGACCTTGTTATAACAAGCACTGTTTACCTGACCTTGTTATAACAAGCACAGTTTACCTGACCTTGTTATAACAAGCACAATTTACCTGACCTTGTTATAACACGCACAATTTACCTGACCTTGTTATAACAAGCACAATTTACCTGACCTTGTTATAACAAGCACAGTTTACCTGACCTTGTTATAACAAGCACAGTTTACCTGACCTTGTTATAACAAGCACAATTTACCTGACCTTGTTATAACAAGCACAGTTTACCTGACCTTGTTATAACAAGCACAATTTACCTGACCTTGTTATAACAAGCACAATTTACCTGACCTTGTTATAACAAGCACAGTTTACCTGACCTTGTTATAACAAGCACAGTTTACCTGACCTTGTTATAACAAGCACAATTTACCTGACCTTGTTATAACAAGCACAATTTACCTGACCTTGTTATAACAAGCACAATTTACCTGACCTTGTTATAACAAGCACAGTTTACCTGACCTTGTTATAACAAGCACAATTTACCTGACCTTGTTATAACAAGCACAGTTTACCTGACCTTGTTATAACAAGCACAATTTACCTGACCTTGTTATAACAAGCACAATTTACCTGACCTTGTTATAACAAGCACAGTTTACCTGACCTTGTTATAACAAGCACAAGTTACCTGACCTTGTTATAACAAGCACAATTTACCTGACCTTGTTATAACAAGCACAGTTTACCTGACCTTGTTATAACAAGCACAATTTACCTGACCTTGTTATAACAAGCACAGTTTACCTGACCTTGTTATAACAAGCACTAATTATCTTAGCCTAATGCAACTAAATATATTTTATATAAGTTTACAATAATTTAATAAACAAACACAATGAAATATATTTTTTTCGTTATATTCAGAATGATTTTACCGAAATTATTGCAGTAATATATATATATAGTGGCGCATGTGCAACATTCTGGAATAGAAACACTGACTCAACACAACTGAACACGTGTATGGGCATCAAGGATCACTGACTCGCTATCACCACCGTTAAACCTGATCACAAAACGCTGACGCAAAGCCTTGAAAAGTGTTTATGGTTGGTGTCCAAGACGCGAGGTGAATCAACCAAGAGATCTGCTCTCACTCCGTCAAAACATTCCTCACATGTATTATTTACAGCAAGAGGTGCCAGTAAGGCTCCAACATTTTATTTTAACTTTTCGAGCTAAAATGTAGTATGAGTAATTATCTAACTTTCAGAAACAGTTAGATATTGAAATTTAGCAAATTTCTACTCGATAAGAGGACAGTTTTGTTAATGTTTATATTTTTGGTACGTGTACCCCAAATGAAAGTAAAAATTGAGCTTATAATTCAACAAAAACATAAGACAAGAGAACATGAACATAAGGGCAGATAACTGAACATAACGGAAGAGGACATAGTGATAACAGAAGAGTACATTAATATTACGTAACATAAACCTAAGAGAACATGAACAGGAGTGCCCATGTCACCACCTGTGTATTATCAGCAATGTATATATTGATACATATGAGTTACTAAACATCTTCGACCACTCAGGAACTTATTAAGGAATTTAACTGATAGACTAGAAATTAGAAAAAATGAAGATAAAGGCCACCTTTACTGAACGATTTTTGGTGCATTAAAGGTCAGCTGACACAGTGGCGCGTCTGTAGTCATTTCCTGGTTGTGTAATCGCTTTTGTTAATATTCTGTGGATTTTGAAGTTGCATCTGGTATTCCTGTACCATGACAGCGCCTGGGTAAAAAAGGGTAGCTCCAGTTCCAAGTATCAAGAGCCATTCATCAGAGTCGAGGCACCCTCCGTAAAGTAAAAATGAATTCAACAACTGTCCATAGAATCATTGTCTTCTGTTAGAGGTAGAAATGAACGAGGCTGCGGACGAGGCGCACATTTTCAGGTATCAATATTGGAAGACTGAGAATCATCTATAAGTTTGGAGTAATGAAAAGGTAAAAGACGCGTGTACTCCATGATGGGCAACATCGACCGTATCTGCTCATCTGGGAGTGATAATACACAACCCGCACATAGAGAGAAAAGCTTATGTCGAAGTTTCGGTCCGATTTGGTCAATCCACAAGTCACACTGTTCATATAGGTTTGCCAGGACGGGTCCTGACCCGGGTCTTCTCCACGTGGTGACCCGGCAGTGGCTCTCCAAGGAGTGTCGGAGCTGGTACAAGTGATGTACCATTTACAACCATATGGAGGAGACAGCACTATGACAAGGACACGGCGACTTTTTTAACTCCATTTCAGTCATTCCTGGCACTCGGGCGTCAACCCAAATGCCAGAACGACTCAGATTATCAGAGGTGTGTTGAATACCTAACGTCTGACACAAGTCACTGTGAGGAAGCCAGTATATATAACCCTGGGGAACAGGGACGGCAGAAAGAGACGAAGAAGTGGTAGAGGTAATGCTGGAAGTGGAAGTACCAGTAGTGGAAGTAGCAGTAGTGGTGGTGGTGGTAGGCGGTAGGTGGTAGGTAGGCGGCGGTGGTAGGTGGCGGTAGGTGGCGGTGTCAGGTAGGTAGTGGAGGTGGTGGTGGTGGTGGCGGTGGTGGTGGCAGGTGGTGGTGGCGGTGGTGGCGGTGGTGGATGGTGGTGGTGGTGGAAGCGGCGGTGGTAGGTGGCGGTGGCGGTGGTGGCGGTGGTGGTGGTGTGGTGGTAGCGGTGGTGGCGGTGGTGGTGGCGGTGGTGCCGGTGGTGGCGGTGGTGGTGGTGGCGGTGGTGGTGGTGGGGTGGCGGCGGTGGTGGCGGTGGTGGTGGTGGCGGTGGTCAAGGTGGAGTGGTGGTGGTGGTGGCGGTGGTGGTGGCGGTGGCGGTGGTGGTGGTGAGGTGGCGGTGGTGGCGGCGGTGGTGGTAGTAGGTGGTGGCGGTAGCGGTGGCGGTGGTGGTGGTGGCGGCGGTAGTGATGGTGGTGGAGTGGTCAGGTGGTGGTAGGTGGGGAGTGGTGGTAGGTGAAGTGGCGGTGGTAGTGGTGGTAGTGGTGGCGGTCATGGTGGCTGGTGGTGGCAGGTGGGGTGGTGGTGGCGGTGGTGGTGGCGGTGGCTTGGTGGTAGGTGGTGGTGGTGGTGGCGGTGGTGGGGCGGTGGTGGTGGTGGTGGCGGTGGAGCGGTGGCGGCAGGTGGTAATGGTGGCCGGTGGTAGGTGGTAAGGCAGGCGGTGGCGGTGGTGGTAGCGGTGGTAGTGGTGGATGGTGGAGGCAGGCGGTGGTGGTGGCGGTGGTGGCGGTGGTGGTGGTAGGCGGTGGTGGCGGTGGATGGTGGTGGCGGTAGGTGGTAGGTGGCGGTGGCCGGTGGTGGTGGTGAGGTGTGGTGAGCGGATGGTGGTGGCAGGTGAGGCGTGCGGTGGTGGTGGTGGTAGCGGTGGTAAGGTGGTAGGCGGATGGTGGTGGTGATGGTGGCAGGTGGTGGTGGCGGTGGTGGTGGCGGTGGAGGTGGTGGTGGTGGTGGTGGCGGTGGTGGAGGTGGTGGTGGCGGTGGTGGTGGTGGCGGTGGTGGTGGCGGTGGCGGTGGAGGTGGTGGTGGTAGGCGGCGGTGGTGGTGGTGGTGGCAGGTGGTGGTGGTGGTGGTGGTGGCGGTGGTGGTGGGGTGGTGGACGGCGGTGGTGGTGGTGGTGGCGGTGGTGGTGGTGGATGGACGGTGGTGGTGGTGGCAGGTGGATGATGGTAGGTGGTAGGTGGCGGCGGTGGTATTGGCAGTGGTATGATGGAGGTGGTAGCGGTAGTAGGTGGCAGCGGTAGGTGGTGGAGGTGGCGGTGGGGTGAGGTGGTGGTGGCGGCGGTGGCGGTGGTGGGGTGGCGGTGGTGGTGGTGGTGGTGGTGGCGGCTGGTGGTGGTGGCGGTGGTGGTGGAGGTGGCGGTGGTGGCGGTGGTGGTGGTGGCGGTGGTGGTGGTGGCGGTGGTGGTGGTGGTGAGTGGGTAGTGGTGGTGGTGGTGGCGGTGGTGGTGGTGGTGGCAGTGGTGGTGGCGGTGGTGGTGGTAGGCGGTGGCGGTGGTGGTGGCGGTGGTGGTGGCAGGTGGTGGTGGTGGTGGTGGCGGTGGTGGTGGTGGTGGCAAGGTGGTGGTGGTGGCAGGTGGTGGTGGTGGCGGTGGTGGTGGTAGGCGGAGGTGGTGACGTGGTAGTAGGTGGTGGCGGTGGTGGAATGGCCAGGTGGTGGTGGCGGTGGTGGTGGCGGTGGTGGTGGTGGTGGTGGTGGTGGTGGCGGTGGCGGTGGTGGTGGCAGTGGTGGTAGTGGTGGCGGTGGTGGTGGTGGTGTAGGTGGACAGGTGGTGGTGAGGTGGTGGTGGCGGTGGTGGTGGTGGTGGTGGCCCGGTGGTGGTGGTGGTGGCGGTGGTGGTGGTGGTGGTGGTGGTGGCCGGTGGTGGTGGTGGTGGCGGTGGTGGTGGTGGTGGTGGCGGTGGTGGTGGTGTGGTGGTGGCGGTGGTGGTGGTGGTGGCGGTGGTGGTGGTGGATGGAAGTGGTCAGTGCAGTGGTGGTGGTGGTGGTGGTGGCGGTGGTCAGGTGGTGGTGGTGGTGGCAGGTGGTGGTGGCAGGTGGTGGTGGTGGAGGTGGTAGGTAGGTGGCGGTGGTGGTGGTGGTGGTGGTGGTGGTTGGTGGTGGTGGTGGTGGTGGTGGTGGCGGTGGTGGTGGTGGTGGTGGTGGTGGTACGGTGGTGGTGGTGGTGGCGGTGGTGGTGGTGGTGGTGGTGGTGGCGGTGGTGGTGGTGGGGTGGTGGTGGCGGTGGTGGTGGGTGGTAGCCAGGTGGTGGTCCAGTGGTGGTGGTGGTGGTAGGTGGTAGGCGGTGGAGTAGGTGGTAGTGGTAGTAGGCGGTGGTGGTGGTGGTGGTGGTGAGCGGTGGTGGTGGTGGTAGCGGTGGTGGCGGTGGTGGTGGTGGTGGTGGTGAGGTGGTGGTGGTGGTGGCGGTGGCGGTGCTGGAGGTGGTGGACGGTGGTGGTGGTGGTGGCGGTGGTGGTGGTAGAGTGGTGGTGGTGGCGGTGGTGGTGGTGGTGGTGGTGGCGGCGGTGGTGGGGTGGTAGGTGGTGGCGGTGGTGGATGGTGGCAGGTGGTGGTGGTGGCGGTGGTGGTGGTGGTGGTGGTGGACGGTGGTGGCGGTGGTGGTGAGGTGGTGGCGGCTTGGTGGTAATGGTGGCGGCGGTGGTGGTGGCGGAGGTGGCGGTGGTGGTAGGTGGCGGTGGTGGTGGTGGTGGTGGTGGTAGGTGGCGGACGGTGGTGGTGGCGGTGGTGGCGGTGGTGGTGGTGGCGGTGGTGGCGGATGGATGGTATGGTGGCGGTGGTGAGGTGGTAGTGGTGGCGGTGGTGGTGGTGGTGGGGTGGGACGGTGGTGGTGGTGGCGGTGGTGGTGGTGGTGGCCCGGTGGTGGTGGCGGTGGTGGTGGTGGCGGTGGCGGATGGTGGTGGCGGTGGTGGTGGAGGTGGTGGTGGTGGTGGTAGGTGGAAGCGGTGGTGGTGGTGGTAGGTGCGGTGGTGGTGGTAGGCAGGTG
>NC_091335.1:32835094-32862594 GCF_038502225.1 Cherax quadricarinatus
TTGGCCAATAACCAATCCGGCCGATAACCGGGGGTCCACTGTATAAGATTTACTGTTATGCCTTATTGTAATAATTGTAATGACAACCCATTCATGACTGCATATTGGAATAGACAGTGACGTCATATTTTCTGAATTGTAGAAAATATCTACCTGGATGATGACTAACAAGCTCACACTCAATACTGACAAAACTTATTTCATTCAGTTTGGAAACAGCCACAATTGTTCCACTTAACATAGAGCTAAACGGATTACCCATCACAAGAAGCACAGAGGGAAAATTCCAAGGAATCCACCTTGAGAGTAGCCTTAAATTCCAGACACATATACAACAAATTTCCAAGAAAATCTCTAAGACAGCAGACATACTATCAAAGATAGAGTACTATGTTCCACAATCATCTCTCCTTGCACTGTATTACTGACTCATCTACCTTTATCTCACACACGGAATTTGTGCATGGGGATCAACAACAATAAATCACCTAAGACCACTAATAACCCAGCAAAAGGCAGCAGTTAGAATGATAACAAATTCTCACTTCAGACAGCATACTCCACCAATATTCAAAAGTCTAAAACTACTCACCGTAAAGAACATCCATGATTATTCTTGTGCCTACTACATACATAGAACACTACACTCAAACATAAACCCTTCACTCAAACGTCTCCTCATGAACTTTAAGAGGACGCACGACCATAACACAAGACATAGATCACTTTTGATGTACCCCGTGCCCACACCACACAATGCAAGAACTCTATGCACATAAAGGGCCCCAAAATTTGGAACTCACTGCCAGTAAATACTAAAGCAACCAGTTGTGAACACCAGTTCAAGACTCTTCTAAAAAAAAATCTGCTCACCATAAACTAAATATTCAATACTCAATACTTTAACCCTTAAATGGTCCAAACATATATATATATGTTTTTTCAACATTTGAAAACGTGTAAAAAAAAACTTTTATCTACATTTTTTTTTGTTATATTTGAAAATATGTAAAAAAAAAAGTAGATCTACTTTTGTAGCACTAAGAATCTGAACGTCAATCTCTTTGGACCTTTTAAGGGTTAAATATTTACTATTGATATACACAGCCTATAAAATACCTTCAAATTGTCCCAGTGTAATATCCCCAGATTTTAACTGAGTTAATTTATTGTCTGCTTTAATTAAAAACAGTTATACAACTGAAACAAACTATGATCAATTTCTCTAGTTTTTAGTAGTCAGCAAGTTATTAATTTAGTTTGCCCATAATGCCATGGCATGATAGAGGCTCTCTTTGCCTACAACTCATTATTGTAACTAAAGAATCTCAATGTAAACTTGCAAAGAAATCAAAATTGTATTGTATTGTACAGTGGACCCCCGGTTAACGATATTTTTTCACTCCAGAAGTATGTTCAGGTGCCAGTACTGACCGAATTTGTTTCCATAAGAAATATTGTGAAGTAGATTAGTCCATTTTAGACCCCCAAACATAAACGTACACACGCACTTACATAAATACACTTACATAATTGGTCGCATTCGGAGGTAATCGTTATGCGGGGGTCCACTGTACTGTAAGGGAGGAAGAAGGTAAGGTAAGATATAAACAACTGTTAGAGGACACATGGACTAGTGAGAATACAGGCAATGGGGTAGAAGATGTATGGGGTAAGTTTAAGAATATAGTGTTAGAGTGTTAAGCAGAAGTTTGTGGTTACAGGAAAGTAGGTGTGGGAGGGAAGAAGAGTGATTGGTAGAATGATAATGTAAAGAGAGTAGTAAGAGAGAAAAAGTTAGCATATGAGAGGTTTTTACAAAGTAGAAGTGATGCAGGGAGGGAAGAGTATATGGAGAGAAAAAGAGAGGTTAAAGGAGAGATGAAGCAATGTAAAAAGAGAGCAAATGAGAGAGTGGTGAGATGTTAACAATAAATTTTATTGAAAATTAGAAAATGTTTCAGAGTGAGATTAATAAGCTGAGAAAGTCTAGGGAAAGAATGGATTTCTCAGTTAACCCTTTAACTGTTTCAGTCATATACTATACATGTTTTACAAACCACTATGTTTGACGTATTAATATGCCAAAATTCTAGCAGCTTCAAATCAAGTAGGAGAAAGCTGGAAGGCCCACATGTGAGAGAATGGGCCTCTATGGTCAGTGTGCACCATATAAAAAAAATTGGTGGAGCCAGTGGTGCATTGTGGGAATGCCAGTTCAGTAGTCCTTGTTCACCATGCCTAGCAGTAAGAAATATCTGACTCCCCAGCAAATCTGGGACTCTTCTCTTCCCAAGTGATACTCTAACACAGATGCAAGTGTCGGAGAAGATCAATTTCATGGTTTTGAGGAGTTTGTGGCCAAAAGCATTGCCCAGGATACCAGAAAAATGACGGAGAATGAAGAATGAAGGAGAATGAGAGAGAATGAGAGAATGAGCAAGAGAATGAAGGAGAAAAATAATTAGGTAGGAGGATGGAGGGGAAGCGAGCATCCGACCCCAATGTTTTGACAGGCGGTAGGGGGAGTGAGTAATGATACAATATGTCATTTTGACAGCTGACTCAGCACATTTAGAAGTCCACACAACACAAGCTTGCTGAAGATAATAGCAGTTATATGAAAGTGTCCAGTGACTATATTTTTATTTTTTTATTATCACACTGGCCGATTCCCACAAAGGCAGGGTGGCCCGAAAAAGAAAAACTTTCACCATCATTCGCTCCATCACTGTGTTGCCAGAAGGGTGCTTTACACTACAGTTTTTAAACTGCAACATTAACACCCCTCCTTCAGAGTGCAGGCACTGTACTTCCCATCTCCAGGACTCAAGTCCGGCCTGCAGGTTTCCCTGAACCCCTTCATAAATGTTACTTTGCTCACACTCCAACAGCACGTCAAGTATTAAAAACCATTTGTCTCCATTCACTCCTATCAAACACGCTCACGCATGCCTGCTGGAAGTCCAAGCCCCTCGCACACTAAACCTCCTTTACCCCCTCCCTCCAGCCTTTCCTAGGCCGACCCCTACCCTGCCTTCCTTCCACTACAGACTGATACGCTCTTGAAGTTATTCTGTTTCGCTCCATTCTCTCCACATGTCCGAACCACCTCAACAACCCTTCCTCAGCCCTCTGGACAACAGTTTTGGTAATCCCGCACCTCCTCCTAACTTCCAAACTACGAATTCTCTGCATTATATTCACACCACACATTGCTCTCAGACATGACATCTCCACTGCCTCCAGCCTTCTCCTCGCTGCATATGTATTTTTTTTTTTTTTTTTTTTTTTTTCAACAAACCGGCCATATCCCACCGAGGCAGGGCGACCCAAAAAGAAAAACAAAAGTTTCTCTTTTCAAATTTAGTAATTTATACAGGAGAAGTGGTTACTAGCCCCTTGCTCCCGGCATTTTAGTCGCCTCTTACAACACGCATGGCTTACGGAGGAAGAATTCTGTTCCACTTCCCCATGGAGATAAGAGGAAATAAACAAGAATAAGAACTAGAAAGAAAATAGAAGAAAACCCAGAGGGGTGTGTATATATGTGCTTGTACATGTATGTGTAGTGTGACCTAAGTGTAAGTAGAAGTAGCAAGACATACCTGAAATCTTGCATGTTTATGAGACAGAAAAAAGGACACCAGCAATCCTACCATCATGTAAAACAATTACAGGCTTTCGTTTTACACTCACTTGGCAGGACGGTAGTACCTCCCTGGGCGGTTGCTGTCTACCAACCTACTACCTACAGCATATGTATATATATTATAGAAACCAGAAGGAAGGAAAGAATGAAGAAAGAAAGAAGACAAAAAAAGGTAGGTAGGTAGGAAGGAATGATGACACATTTACCTAGGGTAACTACCTAATAGGTAGTAGGTTGGTAGACAGCAACCACCCAGGGGGGTACTACCATCCTGCCAAGCGAGCGTGAATTGAAAGCCTGTAATTGTTTTACATGATGGTAGGATTGCTGGTGTCTTTTGTCTGTCTCATAAATATGCAAGATTACAGGTATGTCTTGCTACTTCTACTTACACTTAGGTCACACTACACATACATGTACATGTTTAATTATACACACTCATCTGAGTTTTCTTTGATTTTATCTTAATAGTTCTTGGTCTTATTACTTTTCCTTTTATATCCATGGGGAAGTGGAATAAGAATCTTTCCTCCGTAAGCCAAGCGTGTTGTAAACGTCAATTAAAATGCCCAGAACAATGGGCTAGTAACCCCTTTTCCTGTAATAATTACTAAAAAGAATAAGAAGAAAATTGTCAAAGTGGGAATTCTGAATGTGTGTGGATGTTGTGCAAATGATAAGAGATGATTGTGGATGTTATGAATGAGAAGCAGCTGGATGTCCTGGCTTTAAGTGAAACAAAGCTGAAGGGGGTAGGAGAGTTTCGGTGGAGAGGAATAAATGGGATTAGGTCAGGGGTGTCAAATAGAGTTAGAGCTAAAGAAGGAATAGCAATGATGTTGAAGGATAAATTATGGCAGGAAAAGAGGGACTATAAATGTATTAACCCTTTGAGGGTCGACAGGCCCTCTCCGAAACTCGTTCTCAGGGTCGGCCAAATTTAAAAAAAAAAAAATTATTTTCTCTTATGAAAAGATAGAGAATCTTTTCCCGATCATAAAGACACCAAAAGTTTGAAATTTGATAGAAAACTTATGGAATTATGCTCTCGCAAAGTTAGCGGTCTCGGCGATGTTTACGCATCGGCGATTTTGCCCACTTTGAGCCCCATTTTCGGCCAATTTCACTGTACTAGTCGACAAAAAACATGAATATTTCGCTAGAACTCCATTTTTTCTATCGAATGGGTGCAAGAAACCACTCATTTATGAAATTCAACTATCCAGTACAGTGGTTAGAATTTAGCAATTTTGCCAATTTCACACAAATTTCAAAAGATGCCAATTTCCGAATAGGGTCCAGAATAAACAAGAAAGACATTCCTGGCACTAAAATGACATTTCCTCTAGTCATTAGTCACGTCTCAAGGCCCCTCTTATATTCTTTTGCTTTCCAGTTTGAATTTTTATTTTCACAAAAAATATAAGATTTACTGTTATGCAGACTACTGCATTAGTGTAAAAAATGGTATAAATATTATTGGTGCACTTGTGAAAGAATATTAGACTCACCAGTTGACGTGTATTGCACGCTTGGCATGATATGTTTACTTTTGAAGTTTGGTAAAAATCGAACATTTCTGCTACTTGGAGCTCAATTTCAAGGCACCTTTCTTTGTAAAACCAGTCAAAATCATCTCAATTTCTGTAATATGTATTGCATTCTATAAAATGAGACCAAGAAAACTAGAATACAACAATAAATACCATACGAAAATACACTGCAAAGTCGCTGATTTATTAAAAAAAAATGGTCAAAGTTTTTTTATTCTCATTATGCACTGTGTGCTGCAGGATTTTTTTTAGACTGTGCACACTGACCACATAGACCCATTCTTTCATATGAAGGCCTACCAGCTTTCTCCCACTAGATTTGAGGCCGCTAGAATTTATGAGTTCTAGTACGTCAAAAACCCCTATGCGTAAGACGTACTAGTACGACGAAAACCCTCAAAGGGTTAATTAAAGGATTATGTGGAGTAAAATAAAGGTTGGATGTGAAAAGTGGGTTATAGTAAGCATATATGCACCTGGAGAAGAGAGAAGTGTAGAGGAGAGAGAGAGATTTTGGGAAATGTTGAGTGAATGCGTGGGGAGTTTTGAACCAAGTGTGAGAGTAATGGTGGTTGCAGATTTCAATGCTAAAGTGGGCAAAAATGTTGTCGAGGGAGTAGTAGGTAAATTTGGGGTGCCAGGGGTAAATGTAAATGAGGAGCCTTTAACCCTTAAACTGTCTAAACGTAGATCTACATTTTTTCAACATTTGAAAGTATGTAGAAAAACGTAGAGCTTCTTTTTCTTTTTTTTACATTTGAACACGTGTAAAAAAAACTTTGATCTACATTTTCTTTTGTTATATTTGAAAATATGTTAAAAAACATAGATCTACTTTTGGAGCACTACGCATGTGAATGTAGATCTGTTTGGACAGTTTAAGGGTTAATTGAGCTATGTGTAGAAAGAGGTTTGGTAATAAGTAATACATATTTTATGAAGAAGAGGATAAATAAATATACAAGGAATGATATAGCATGTAATGAAAGTAGTTTTTTAGATTATGTACTGGTGGATAAAAGGTTGATGGGTAGGCTCCAGGATGTACACGTTTATAGAGGGGCAACTGATATATTGGATCATTATTTAGTTGTAGCTACAGTTAGAGTAAGAGGTAGATGGGAAAAAGAGGAAAATGGCAACAACAAGCAAGAGGGAGGCGAAAGTGTATAAACTAAGGGAGGAGGAAGTTCGGGTGAGATATAAGCATCTATTGGCAGAGAGGTGGGCTGGTGCAAGTATGAGTAGTGGGGGGGGGGGGGTTGAAGAGGGTTGGAATAGTTTTAAAAAAGCAGTATTAGAATATGGGGCAGAAGTTTGTGGGACACAGTGGCGCATTGTGGGAATGCCATTTTAGTTGACCTTTTCCACCATGTCTAGCGGTAAGAAGCTCCTAACTCCTCGGCGAATTGGGACACTTTTGTTCCCCAGTGACAGTTCTAATACAGATGGAAGTGCCAGTGAAGATAAATTTCAAGGTTTTGATGAGGTTGTGACCAAAACTAATGATCATAATACCAGTAATAGTGAGGAAAATCCAGACGACCCTCAGCCTTCCACCTCTGCTGCTGGGCCGTCTTGTTCACGTTCAGTTGTACCAGAATCAAAGAGGAAACTCCTATTTTCCCAAATCCCGGACTCAGATGTGAGCATTGGTGATGACAGTGATAGTGAATATGAACTACAATCTCTTGAAATCAGTTCCAGTAATGATAGTGCAGTGGAATATTCTCCACTGAAGCGTCGGTATGTACGACTTAATATGCGCTCTGGCAGTGTGCCATACACTATTCCAAGGGGAAGGAGTACATCTCGGAGCATATCCCATGGCTGTGCAACAGGAACATACAGTAAAAATGAAGATGATAGTGTTGCCATTGGGATGGAAAATGTGCATGGTGGTGGAAGTGGTGGTGTTGGCCGTGAGGCACCAGCAGTGGGCCATGCTGCCACCCACACTGCCACCCATGTCGCTGCCTCAGCTGATCTACAACAAAAGCCACCATCCCCCACCCATCCACCACACCAGCCTCCACAACCACAACCACCACAACCACCTGTCAATATCCAGTACCCACCAGCAGCCCACACCAGGGATTGGCAGGAAGCTGTCAATTTTATTCCAAATCCCCACCAGTTTGATGAAAGTCAAAGTGGAATATGGCCATCTTGAACACTTGGGAACAATGCCAGCGAACCGGAATGTTTCGAGTTTTGCTGTGACGAACCCCTGATGGAAATTATTGTCAGGGAAAGCAACAGATACTACGAGTACACCATGGCAAACAATACTTTCACCAAACTCACGCCTACACTAGTTGAAGGAGACAACTGTGGCTGAGATGTATCTTTTGTTTGCCACAATAAGGCTTATGCCACATGTGTATAAGCACAGTGTGAAATCATACTGGTCAACAGACCACCTGATTGCAACCCCAGATTTCAGTGATATAAGAGGAGTGAATCGATTTGTGCTACTATTACGTATGCTTCACTTTTCAGACAAAACCCGGCCTGACAGAAATGACAGGTTATGTAAGATTAGGAATGTGTTTGTGTATCTGAAACAGAAATTCAATATGTATTTTTATCCCTTCAGGAAGCTTGTTAGTTAGTTTAATATGTTTATTATGCACCCCATACCCATCCTGTGGGCAGTAGTCAAAAGATTACAGAGGTACATAATGTTGTTGATGAGTCTTTGATTCCATTCAAACGAGGACTCTCATTCAAGCAGTACATACCAAGCAAGAGGAAACGCTTTGGTATAAAGTTGTTTGTGCTTTGTGATTGTTACAGTGGCCTTGTATTGGATATAATTGTGTACATTGGAAGTAATACATTGCAAGATACCAGGAAGTTACTAGGTATCTCCGGTGATGTGGATAGAACAACGATGGGACCATATCTTGGTAAGGGACATATATTATATACTGATAACTGGTACACAAGCCCCTTACTCAGTAATTTCTTGCAAGTGAACATGACAGATGTGTGTGGCACAGTGCGTGCAAATCGTAAACATACGCCCAGGTTAGACGCTGGCACTCGTAGAGGTGAGGTGCAGGCATTTCGGTGGCATGACAAACGAGATGTCACACTGTTAACATCAGTTCACCCTAATGAAATGGCAGACACTGGCAGGCAGCGTAGAGAAAGCAATGAATCTATTCTAAAACCTGCGGCTGTGATTGACTACACCCTCAATATGCATTCAGTGGACAAATGTGACATGCAGATTGGGTTCACAGGAGTTATAAATGGTACCTTAAACTCTTTTTCCATATTCTGGACATTTTCATGCTCAATGCTTATAATATGTATAAGATGAGGACCAGAAACAAACCACCATATGGCAAATTTTGTTTGTCTGTCATCAGACAAATAATAATCAAGTACCAAGGAACAGCACCTGCAATAGAAAACTGCCCACTAAATTATCAACAACTACCTTCTCGTCTGATGCATAGTGATCACTTCCTAACAAAACTGCCTGCTACTGCTTTCAAGAAAAAGGCTCAGAAGAGGTGTTACGTCTGTGCACATACTAAAAAATGCCCACAACAATGCAGAGAGACTCGTTTTATGTGTGAGGAGTGTAAAACACCACTGTGCATGACACCATGTTTCAAAGACTTCCACAGGCTGCAGAACTTCTAAAAATATGCCCTGTGATTGTATATGTGTATATGAAATAAAGAAAAATAATAATAAACAACATTTTGTACTGTTCATTTATGTAATTAAATTTTGTAAACAAAATAGTGACAACAGTGTTTGTGCAGTTATTGTGTAGCATAGAAAAAGAAATAACTTACAAAATAGTGTTCATATTGGTCTCACAGGCCATGAAAGTTAATTGGAAAAAAAAATAATATAAAATAGTACCTAAAAAAGAAAATAAAGTAATACCGGGTGACCGGCAGTCGGCGATGTTACCGTATGCTGGTCATTTTCTGTCAACTTCATGCCTCCATATCTTGGTAAGTACTGATGGTAAAAATTTTTTGTTTAGCCTATAAAATTTAGGAAAAAAATTACACTATCTTTTCATAAGAAAAAATTATTTTTTTTTTAATTTTCACTGACCCTGAGAACAGGTTTGGGAGAGGGCCTGCCAATCCTGAAAGGGTTAATGCATTTTTCTTCCTCTAGAGAGTGAAGCCTCTGGTAAGGTGTCTACTGCATAAATTCTCAGGCAACTACTCTAAGAGCCAGTACCTTGTTCTACCTATCCTGTGTTATTTCTCACTGGGTTTTTCCTGCTCTAACCCAAGTTCTGTCTCTCCCTCTCTCTCTTCTCCTATGACTTTATTTATTTTCATCTCTTCCAGTGTTAAAAGAGCAGGTGGTGGCAGCATATTCCTGACACAAAGAATACACTACTACCTCCTTTTCTTCAAATTCTAGTTATTTCCCCATTTTTATTTGTTTCCTGTATTCTTATACCTTTGTCCACTCTGAGTCTGCCTGAGGGAATAGACAATAATGCATCATCGGTTGCTGTGTCGACCCTAGGCTGGGACTGAGGTGGTAGCTATGTTTCATAAGTACATGATTAACCCGTAAACGGTCCAAACATATATATACGTCTTTTCAACATTTGAAAGTATGTAAAAAAAGTAGATCTTCTTTTTGTTTTTCTACATTTGAAAATGTGTAAAAAACTTTGATATACTTTTTTTTTTGTTATATTTGAAAATATGTAAAAAAAAAAAAAAAACATACATCTACTTTTGTAGCACTACACATGTGAACGTAGATCTGCTTGGACCGTTTACGGGTTAACCCTTTGACTGTTTTGGTCCTATATATACGTCTTATGAGCCAATGTGTTTGACATAAATACATGTATACTAAAAAATTCTAGTGGCTTCAAATCAAGCAGGAGAAATCTGGTAGGCCTACATGTGAGAGAATGGGTCTGTATGGTCAGTGTGCACAGCATAAAAAAAATCCTGCAGCACGCAGTGCATAATGAGAAAAAAAAACTCCGACCGTGTTTTTGGATTAAAACGCCGACTTTGAAGTATATTTTCATATAGTATTTATGGCTGTATTCTTGTTTTCTTGGTCTCATTTCATAGAATGGAAAACATATTACGTATAAAAATAGAAGTGATTTTGACTGATTTTATTATGAAAAAGATCTTGAAATGGAGCTCAAATTGGCAGAAATGTTCGACTTTTGCCGATGTTCAAAATAAATGTCAATAAATGTCTAACTAGCCATTCTAATATGCAGTCACAAATGGGTTGACATTATTTATACAATTATTACAATATCACAATAGTCTGCGTAAGAGTAAATCTTCTATTTTTTGTGTGAATAAAAATTCAAAATAGAAAGCAAGGGGATTATAACAGGGGCCTGGAAACGTGACTGATGAACAGAGAAAATGTTATTTTAGCGCCAGGAATGTCTGCATTGTTCATTCTGGACCCTATTTTGAAATTGACACATTTTTTAATTTGCATGAAATTGCCCAAATTGCCAATTTCTGACCACTTTATTGGGTGGTTGAAATCAATAAATGAGCGGTTTCTCACACTCAGTCGATAGAACAAATGGAGTTCTAGCGAAATAGTTATGAGTTTAGTCGACTGGAACATAGAAATTGGTCAAGAGCTTAAATTGGGTAAAATTGCCAATGCATAAATATCATCATGACCGCTAACTTAGTGAGAACATAACTCCAAAAGCTTTCCATCAAATTTTGTGCTTTTGGTGTCATTACCACCAGGAAAAGATTCTATATCATTTCATGGGAAAAAATAATTTTTTTTTTTCAAATATTTTGCGACACCAGGAGACACTTCAGAATATGAGGTTACGACAGTCAAAGGGTTAAAATTGTAACATTGTAAATTGTACTAATTGTAATATGTACTGTTACTTGCTTTTTGCTACCTCACTACAGTGGACCCTCCCTTTTTGTCGATCTTCGTTATCGCCGATTTCCATTTTTGCTGACTTTTGTCAAAATATTGGTTCTGTTTTTGTCAATTTCCTCCGTTTTTGTCAATGGTACAGAACCCGTCCAGTGCCCAGAGCACACATAAAGCTGCCTCCCACACACTTTCTCAGGCAGTGTCGTGCTGTTTCTTGGTGTGTGAACATATCCTACAAGGTCATGCAAAACATTTCATAATAATCCATTGTTTTTGGCACTTGTTTATTGTGTGTGATTGCTAAATAAGCCACCATGGACCCAAAGAAAGCTTCTAGTACATGCCATTTGGTAAAGAATGTGAGAAAAACAATAGAATTCAAGAAAAAGTTTGTAGAAAAATACGAAAATGGTGGTCGTAGAGGGTGGTAGAAGGTGGTAGTGATATTGATGGTGGTAGAGGGTGGTGGTGGCTGTGATGGTGGTAGAGGGTGGTACTGGTTGTGATGGTGGTAGAGGGAGGTAGTGGTGCTGGTAGAGGGTGGCAGTGCTTGTGATGGTGGTAGAGGGAGGTAGTGGTGCTGGTAGAGGGTGGCAGTGCTTGTGATGGTGGTAGAGGGTGCTAGTAATGGAGATTTGTGTAATGTGGAGTAGGATGGAAAGATTTGTGGCATTAAAAAACAAAGAAAGGAAGTGACCCTCAGATAAGGACTTGGTCCCTAGAGTCCTTAAGGAGGGGGATTCCCCTTCCAAACAATAACCTCTCTTCCCTCTCCCCTCCTGTCTTCCCTCTCCTCTCCACCTTGCCTTCCATTCACCAACAACACTCTTTAATAAAGGTAAGTGTTATGTTTCATGTTTATTCTTTTGTGCATTTAAATCTACCTTTAAGGTAAAAAAAAATTTTTTTTTAATACTTCTGGGTGTGTGGAATGGATTAACTGGATTTACATTATTTCTTATGGGGAAAATGGTTTCAGTTTTCGCTGATTTCTGTTTCTGCTGATCTCTCTGGAATGGATTAAACATGAAAACTAAGGGTCCACTGTACTATAAATCTTATTATAAAATTTTTGTCCAGCTCACTTAACCCTTAACCCTTTCGGGGTTTCGGCTGTACTATTACGGCTTATGCACCAGGGTTTTTGATGTAATAGTATGCATAAATTCTAGCGCCCTCAAATCTAGCAAGAAAAAGCTGGTAGGCCTACATATGAAAGAATGGGTCTACATGGTCAGTGTGCTCAGGATAAAAAAAATCCTGCAGCACACAGTGCGTAATGAGAAAAAAAACTTTGACCATGTTTTTGGTTTAAAACAGCGAATTTGCACTGTATTTTCGTATGGTATTTTTTGTTCTATTCCAGTTTTCCTGTCTCATTGTATAGAATGGAAGACATACTACAGAAATTGAGATGATTTTGACTGGTTTTACAATTAAAAGTACCTTGAAATTGAGCTCAAAATAGCAGAAATGTTTGATTTTTACCAAAGTTCAAAAGTAAACAAATCATACTAAGCGTCCAATACACGTCAACTGGTGAGTATAATGTTCTTTCACAAGTGCGCCGATATTATTTACACCATTTCTACATTAATGCAGTAGTCTGCATAACAGAGGAAATGTTATTTTAGTGCCAGGAATCTCTTTCTTGTTTATTCTAGACCCTATTTGGAAATTGGCATCTTTGTGAAATTTGTGTGAAAGTGGCAAAATTGCTAAATTCTGACCACTTTATTGGATTGTTGAAATCGGAAAATGGGTGGTTTCTTGTACTCATTCGACAGAAAAAATGGAGTTCTAGCAAAATAGTTATGATTTCTGTCGACGAGTACACTGGAATTGGCCGAAAAGAGGGTTCAAAGTAGGCAAATCGCCGAAGCGTAAACATCGTCGAGACCGCTAACTTTGCGAGAGCATAATTCCGTAAGTTTCCCATCAAATTTCATACTTTTGGTGCCATTATGATCAGGAAAAGATTCTCTATCTTTTCATAAGAAAAAATAATTCGTTCTTTTTTGGAAATTTTGGCGACCCTAAGAATAAGTCTCTGAGAGGGCCTGGCGACCCTCAAAGGGTTAAACTGTCCAAACATACATCTATGTTCATGTGCATAGTGCTCTGATCTTGATTTTCCCTATTTGAAAGCATATAAAAAAAACATAGATCTAGATTTGGAGCCCCCCGCACATGGATGTAGATCTACATTTGGACAGTTTAAGGGTTAAGTAATTAAGCAAAATAATGAATAATGGAAAATCTAGCATTCTACAAGCTATGACTAGTTTTAAGTAGTGTGTGTAAGTATTAGTCTGCCAGAAATGCTTAGGCATGATAGTCGCTTTATTCATTTTTAACAAAATTTTATATGTAAATCACACACTGTAACCTTCCCTGAGAAATAAAAATTGCAATGTTATATATATATTTACAGTATTATGTTACATTTAAAATTTTGATAAACTGCCCATAACAAATACAGGCACTCCTCACTTAATGACCTACCTGTTTAATGACTACTCGGATTCATGACCAGATATTCGACCAGTATGCAAACCTATGTAATGTATATTACAGCTGATTTCCTCTGTTCTGTTTATTACAGTATAGAGTACACTACAGTGTAAACATTTAACCCTTAACCCTTTCAGGGTCGACAGGCCCTCTCAGAGACTTGTTCTCAAGGTCAGCCAAATTTCAAAGAAAAAAAATTATTGTTTCTTATGAAAAGATAGAGAATCTTTTCTCGATCATAATGACACCAAAAGTATGAAATTTGATTGAAAACTTACGGAATTATGCTCTCGCGAAGTTATCGGTCTCAACGATGTTTACGCAGCAGCGATTTTGCGCACTTTTAGCCCTATTTTTGGCCAATTCCAGTGTACTTGTGAACAAAAATCATAACTATTTCACTAGAACTCCATTTTTTCTATTGAATGAGTACAAGAAACCACCCATTTACCGATTTCAACTATCCAATACAGTGGTCAGAATTTAGCAATTTTGCCAATTTCACACAAATTTCAAAAGATGCCAATTTCCGAATAGGGTCCAGAATAAACAAGAAAGACATTCCCGGCACTAAAATAACATTTCCTCTCTTCATTAGTCACATCCCCAGGCCCCTCTTACATTCTTTTGCTTTCCACTTTGAATTTTTATTCTCATGAAAAAATAGAAGATTTACTGTTATGCAGACTACTGCATTAATGTAGAAATGGTATAAATACCATCAGCGCATTTGTGAAAGAATATTAGACTCACCAGTTGACGTGTATTGGACGCATAGCATGATTTGTTTACTTTTGAACTTTGGTAAAAATTGAACATTTCTGCTACTTTGAACTCAATTTCATAGTACTTTTCTCTGCTGCAGGATTTTTTTTATACCATGAACACTGACCACATAGACCCATTCTTTCATATCTAGGCCTACCAGCTTTCTCTCACTAGATTGGAGGGTGCTAGAATTTAGGCGTACTAGTACGTCAAAAACCCTGGTGCATAAGCCATACTAGTATGGCTGAATCCCTGAAAGGGTTAAACGGTCCAAACGTATACATACATTCACTTGCGCAGCGCCCCGAATATTTTGAAAAAAAAATTGTTTTATAGAAGTAAAAGAGCACATTTTTTTAAGTGTTTTAGAATAAAAAAAAATTAGGGTCAGTACTTACAGAGACATGAGGCCAAAAAGTTGTCACTGGATGCTCATGTGACTGCAACATGGAGTCCTGCCACTTGCAGAAGTGTTGCCGATATATCTTTTTTTCTATTTTTCATATGATTTTACATAAATTTTTATGTTCTGATAATTACAATTTATAGTAGTTTTTGTCATTTCATAACCAATCTTTGTTCTGACACTAGTATTAGATACTGAAATTGTACTCAAATTGTCACAAACATATTGACAGGTGGACATTTACACCTGCCTTGGTCATTTACTATTATCTAGGAATATATACAAAGTATTTACAGGTCCCAGCAATGTTTGGGATATGTGGAAGTATATAATAATGAGGAAGAGGAAGAGGAGGAGGAGGAAAAGGAGGAGGAGGAGGAGGAAGAGGAGGAAGAGGAAGAGGAGGAAGAGGAGGAGGAGGAAGAGGAGGAGGAGGAGGAGGAGGAAGAGGAGGAGGAAGAGGAAGAGGAAGAGGAGGAGGAAGAGGAGGAGGAAGAGGAGGAGGAAGAGGAGGAGGAAGAGGAGGAGGAAGAGGAGGAGGAGGGAGAGGAGGAGGAGCAGGAGGAGGAGCATGATGAGGGCATCTCTTGTGATGTGGTTAGAACAATGATAGAACCATATCTTGGTAAGGGGCATATATTATATACTGATAACTGGTACACAAGCCCCTCACTCAGTGATTTTTTGTGATTGAACATGACAGATGTGTGTGGCACAGTGCGTGAAAATCATAAACATATGCCCAGGTTTGACGCTGGCACTCATACAGGTGAGGTTCAGGCGTTTGCTGCCAATGACATCATGGCATTTTGGTGGCATGACGAACGAGATGTCACACTGTTATCATCAGTTCACCCTAACGAAATGACAAACACTGGCAGGCAGCATAAAGAGAGCAATGAACCCATTCTAAAACCTGCAACTGTGATTGAGTACACCCTAAGTATGTTGTCAGTGTACAAATGTGACATGCAGATTGGGATTGCTGATTGTGTTTGCAAGAGTTATAAGTGGGACATAAAAATCTTTTTCCATCTTCTGGACATTTCCATGCTCAGTGCTTATAATATATATAATTGATCAAAGCGACAGAAATCTTCTTTTCCACTTCCATCAAAGTCAGAACTATCAGTCACAGCAATTTGCCTCGGAGTGAGAGCTGCCTTGCGGCGAGGCATGGTGAACAATGGTTACTGAGGCTGCATTCCCACAATGCCATGTGGGTGCCTATAATTTTTGTTTATGGTGCATATACACCATGTAGACCTGTTGTCTCAGATGTAGGCCTACCAGCCTCTTTGTGCTAAATTTGACGCCACTAGAATTTTGGCATAGATCTACGGTTTGGACCCTCAACGTATAGCCCTAGATCTATGGCACGGACCCTGAAAATGTTATTAATTTCTTAGTATGTACATATTATATTAATTATTATTATTATTAATACATATGCATTATTATTATGTTTATTATTATTATTATTAATTTAGGGAACTGGAGCACAGATCCAGTTCCCTAGATTAAGAGCTCATCACCACATACATATTAATAATAATAATAATAATAATAATAAAAATAATAATAATAACAGTAAGGAGAAACTTCAAAAGGCTGCCAGTAATTGGTGCCACCATCAGCAAAACATTGGTAACCACTACTAGTACACTTTTCACCTGTCTAGACATAAGTAGTCTATTATTATTATTAGGTTAAGTCTCCCCAAAACTGCCTCGGCATGATAGTGGCTTTCTTTGCTCCATTCATATTATATGAAAACACACATTGTAACCTTAGCAAAGAAATAAATATTTTATTTATTTGTTTATTTAAGGAACCTCCCTTGAGGGGGAAGTTCGCATCCTGAAATGTTTTGGATACACAGGAGCATAGAAGAAGAAGAAGAAGAAGAAGCAGAAGAAGCAGAAGCAGCAGCAGCAGCAGCAGCAGCAGCAGCAGCAGCCGCAGCAGCAGCCGCAGCAGCAGCCGCAGCAGCAGCCGCAGCAGCAGCCGCAGCCGCTGCCGCCGCCGCCGCCGCCGCCGCCGCCGCCGCCGTCGCCGCCTCCGCCGCCGCCTCCGCCGCCGCCGCCGCCGCCGCCGCCGCCGCCGCCGCCGCCGCCGCCGCCGTCCTCGTCGTCGTCGTCGTCCTCGTCGTCGTCGTCGTCGTCGTCGTCGTCCTCCCTACCTTGAAGTATGATGTAACGTAAGTGTCGGTGACAAGCTCTGCAGGGTGCAGTGATAATAATAATATCTTTATTTACTACAAGTACATGTACATGGTATACAGGCCTAGCTGACAACAATGACATACTACTATATAGAAAGCCCATTGTTATGCTCTGCATTTCGGGCAAATTAGGTCAGTGTCCCAGGATGTGACCCACACCAGTTGACTAACACCCAGGTACCCATTTTACTGATGGGAAACATAGACAACAGGTGGAAAGAAACACACCCAATGTTTCTACTCTGGCTGGGAACAGAACCCAGGCCCTTGCTGTGCGAAGCGAGAGCGTTAGCCACCAGGCCACCAGAGCCCCAGAGTGGTGACATTTGATGAGCCCATGGGAGGGTGCAATGATAAGATGAGATAAGGGGTGATATTTGATGAGTGTTGGCATCTGTCTCTGCTTATGTGTCTGTCTGCTTGTCTCTCTTTCTGTCTCTCTGATTATCTCTCTGTCTCAGAGAGAGCCACTGTGAACCAACAGGTATTCTTACGCATTATATTTACAAGCACAGTATAGCACTTTGGATTTTTTGGAATATGCTAGGTAATTTACACTATGTATAATTGTATTATGTGTACCTGTGAGATAGAAATAGAGACAGATAGAGACAGATAGACAGACCTATTCATTGTGTTTGGTGCTTGTTTATTAACTCTGACTGTCACAATCCCCTTTCTGAAACTGTCATTCTGTCACAAAATATTCGAAAAAAAAAAATTTTTCTTATGAAAATGTTAAGATTATTTTTCTGATTGTTTTAGTCCAAAAAAATTTTTTTTGCCATCAGTACTTACCAAGATATAGAGGCGTGAAGTTTGCAGAAAATGAGCCGCATATGGCAACAGCGGCGACTGCCTCTCACCCGGTAAACTTTGGTTTACTTGTATTTGAAGAATCTGTATTGATAAAGCCACTGGATGGCGAAACATCTACAGTAAAGATAACCAGATGTTGCACAATTGTCTTAACTTTCATGAGTGTAAAGGCCTATTCATTGTTTTTGGTGCTCGTTTATTAAGTGCAACTGTGAAGTAAGCTACCATGGTGGTGATGGTGGTGGTGGATGTTATTGGTGGATGGTGGCAGTGGTGGATGGTGCTGGTGGATGGTTGTAGTGATGGTGGTGGTGGATGGTGGTAGTGGATGGTACTGGTGGATGGCAGTGGTGGATGTTATTGGTGGTAGTGGTGGATGGTTTTGGTGGATGGTGGTGGATGGTATTGGTGGTGGATGGTATTGATGGATGGTGGTGGTGGTGGATGGTATTGGTGGATGGTAGTGGATGGTATTGGTGGTGGTGGTGGATGGTATTGGTGGATGGTTGTAGTGATGGTGGTGGTGGATGGTGGTAGTGGATGGTGGTAGTGGATGGTACTGGTGGATGGTGGTGGTGGATGTTATTGGTGGTGGTGGTGGATGGTGCTGGTGGATGGTTGTAGTGATGGTGGTGGTGGTGGTGGATGGTGGTAGTGGATGGTACTGGTGGATGGTGGTGGTGGATGTTATTGGTGGTGGTGGATGGTTTTGGTGGATGGTGGTGGATGGTATTGGTGGTGGATGGTATTGATGGATGGTGGTGGTGGTGGATGGTATTGGTGGATGGTATTGGTAGTGGTGGTGGATGGTATTGGTGGATGACAGTGGTGGATGGTGGTGGTAGTGGTGGATGGTGGTGGTAGATGGTGGTGGATAGTGGTGGTGGTGGTGGATGGTGCCTTCTTCAGAGATCAAGGAGATTTGTGCAATGTGGAATAGGGTGCAGGCATTTGCTGAAAAATATCACCCTGAGCAAGCTGAAACAAGCCATCTCTGCAACAAGTTCAGTGACAGAACCCTGTACCATTTTAGGGAAATCTTAGAGGCGCCAGAGACAGAGGACTGTGGATAGTTATTTTGTGAGACAAGGGTCCAGTGACTCTCAAGCTGGTCCTAGTGGCATTAAAAGACAAAGAAGAAAACTAACCCCAGATAAGGACTTGTTACCTAAAGTCTTTATGGAAGGGGATTCCCCTTCCAAACAATAAGTGCTCCCTCACTCCTCACTATCTTCCAAATTCCATCAACAATCTTCAGTAAAGGTAAGTAAAAATGTTATTTTATATGCTTATTTAAATGTTTATTTATCTATTACTAATTGTACTGTGTAAGTTTATTGTGTGTATGTAAAACTATAATTAATCTCTATAAAATGTATTTTTTTCTGAATATTTTTGAGTTTCTGGAATGAATTAAT
The DNA here is from genome assembly GCF_038502225.1 of Cherax quadricarinatus. NCBI lineage: Eukaryota > Metazoa > Arthropoda > Malacostraca > Decapoda > Parastacidae > Cherax > Cherax quadricarinatus. Next base: position 32,854,341 of record NC_091335.1, read on the forward strand.
AGTGTTTACATAATTTCTTACGGGAAATATTGCTAAGAATTTCAAATGTTTCGACTTTAGAACTAGCTCCTGGAATGGATTAAGTTTAAAACTCAGGGTTACACTGTATATTAGTATGAGCAGCTCTCAGCTATTTTGTGTATACTTTTATCTACTAAAAGTGACACAAAGCGCCCAGAACTCACCACGAGGAGGTGGCTGCTAATAGAGTTCCATTTTTTTTTTTTTTTTTTTTTTTTTTTTTTTTTTTTTTTTTTATGTACAAATGAGTATGAACCTTGTTGATAGATGGAGATGTTGGTTGGTGTGTCTGAGTATGGTTATCATACTGGGCATAACATCAATCTCTTCACATCCTTTTGGACTTTTCGTTTTTTGTTTTTTTCCCCTTACCTGTTTACTCCTTTTTTATTTTTTTGCCCTTACCTGTTGACTCCTCCTTTTTTATTTTTTTGCCCTTACCTGTTGACTCCTCCTTTTTTATTTTTTTGCCCTTACCTGTTGACTCCTTCTTTTTTATTTTTTTGCCCTTACCTGTTGACTCCTTCTTTTTTATTTTTTTGCCATTACCTGTTGACTCCTTTTTTATTTTTTTGCCATTACCTGTTGACTCCTTTTTTATTGTTCTAGGTTTACCGTCACGTCTAAACAAACCATAACCATCATAGAGGTCATCATAGTAGTCGATGACATGGTTGTTGTCGAGGGATTCATGGTGGTCAGGGAGGTGGCTCCTCTCAGGGAATTTGTTGTTGCTGGGGACATTGAGGGTCTCACCGAATTTCTTCTTCTTCTTCTTCTTCTTGTTGCAAACATAGTGCCACTCACCAAGTTCATCATTGTTGGTGGTGGGGCACCTCTCTCCCTGTGGTATCTTCTTCTTCTTCTTCTTCTTGGAAGTGCATTCATAGTTGTTGGGGTCATGGTTGTCACAGTAATTCTCAAAGTCGATGTGGGCAACTCTTCTGAACAATGTCATTGTTGATACTAAGATGTGGAGGCTCAGAACAATTATTAGATTTAGCTGGAAATCCACAAATTTCAGATGATCAGTTAATGATAATTTATTGGAAATTCAGAGTTAATGTGATCCAAATAAAATATATGAGAAATACAGTGGACCCCCGCATAACGATGGCATCGCATAGCGATTTTTCCGCATAACGATTACTTTTATCGGAAAATTTTTGCCCCGCATACCGATTAAAAACCCGCATACCGATTTTCGTCCGAGACGCGTCCAATGTGCCCTCAGCCAGCCTCACATGTGCCGCTCCGTCCCATTGTTTACCAGCCAGCCTCCGCGGTAACATCCAAGCATACACTCGGAATATTTCGTATTATTACAGTATTTTCGGTGCTGTTTCTGGAAAATAAGTGACCATGGGCCCCAAGAAAGCTTCTAGTGCCAACCCTACACCTCAAAGGGTAAGAATTACTATAGAGATGAAGAAAGAGATAATTGATAAGTATGAAAGTGGAGTGCGTATAGCCGACCTAGTCAAGCTGTACAAGAAACCCCAATCAACCATCGCTACTATTGTGGGCACCAGAAAGACAATCAAGGAAGCTGTTCTTGCCAAAGGTTCAACTGTGTTTTCGAAACAAAGATCGCAATTGATGGAAGATGTTGAGAGACTCTTATTGGTGTGGATAAATGAAAAACAGATAGCAGGAGATAGCGTCTCTCAAGCGATCATATGTGAAAAGGCTAGGAAGTTGCATGACGATTTAATTAAAAAAATGCCTGCAACTAGTGATGATGTGAGTGAATTTAAGGCCAGCAAAGGTTGGTTTGAGAGATTTAAGAAGCGTAGTGGCATCCATAGTGTGATAAGGCATGGTGAGGCTGCCAGTTCGGACCACAAAGCGGCTGAAAAATATGTGCAGGAATTCAAGGAGTACATAGAAACTGAAGGACTGAAACCTGAACAAGTGTTTAATTGTGATGAAACAGGCCTGTTCTGGAAGAAAATGCCAAGCAGGACCTACATTACTCAGGAGGAAAAGGCACTCCCAGGACATAAGCCTATGAAAGACAGGCTTACTTTGTTGATGTGTGCCAATGCTACTGGTGATTGCAAAGTGAAGCCTTTATTAGTGTATCACTCTGAAACTCCCAGAGCGTTCAGGCAAAAGAATGTCCTCAAGGATAATTTGTGTGTGCTGTGGAGGGCAAACAGTAAGGCATGGGTCACTAGGGAATTTTTCTATAACTGGTTACACCATGCATTTGCCCCCAATGTGAAAAATTACCTAACTGAAAAGAAATTAGAACTTAAGTGCCTCCTGGTGTTAGACAATGCCCCTGGTCATCCTACAGACGTGTCAGAGCGACTTTATGGGGACATGAGCTTCATTAAGGTGAAGTTTTTGCCTCCTAATACCACTCCTCTCCTACAGCCCATGGACCAGCAGGTTATTTCCAACTTCAAGAAACTGTACACAAAAGCTCTGTTTGAAAGGTGCTTTGTAATGACCTCAGAAACTCAACTGACTCTAAGAGAGTTTTGGAGAGATCACTTTAATATCCTCAATTGTGTAAACCTTATAGGTAAGGCTTGGGAGGAAGTGACAAAGAGGACCTTGAACTCTGCTTGGAAGAAACTGTGGCCAGAATGTGTAGACAAAAGGGATTTTGAAGGGTTTGAGGCTAACCCTGAGAATCCTGTGCCAGTTGAGGAATCCATTGTGGCATTGGGAAAGTCCTTGGGGTTGGAGGTTAGTGGGGAGGATGTGGAAGAGTTGGTGGAGGAGGACAATGAAGAACTAACCACTGATGAGCTGCTAGATCAACTTCAACAGCAAGAGGCCACACCTGAGGAAATTGCTTCGGAGGAGGGGAGAGAGAAATTGAAGAAGTTGCCTACTTCAAAGATTAAGGAAATCTGTGCTAAGTGGCTTGAAGTGCAAACCTTCATGGATGAAAATCACCCTCACACAGCTATTGCAAGCCGTGCTGGTGATTATTACACTGACAATGTTGTGAAACACTTTAGGCAAGTCATAAAGGAACGAGAGGTACAGGCCACTATGGACAGATATCTTGTGCGAAAGAAGTCCAGTGACTCTGAAGCTGGCCCTAGTGGCATTAAAAGAAGAAGGGAAGTAACCCCAGAAAAGGACTTACTACCTCAAGTCCTAATGGAAGGGGATTCCCCTTCTAAACAGTAAGAAGATATTGCTCTCCCCTCCTCCCATCCCATCAATCATCACCAGATCTTCAATAAAAGTAAGTGTCATTTAATTGTGCATGCCTTTTTCAGTTTGTGTGTATTAAAATTAACATTTCATGTGGTAAAAAAAATTTTTTTTCATACTTTTGGGCGTCTTGCACGGATTAATTTTATTTCCATTATTTCTTATGGGGAAAATTGATTCGCATAACGATTATTTCGCATAACGATGAGCCCTCTTGCACGGATTAAAATCGTTAACCGGGGGTCCACTGTATAGTGACCTTCGAATTCTGGTACTGCCTATGTGTATACTAGTGGTAATAAATGTGGAAAATAGTGTGATAATATATAGTGAATAATGATAGAAGTGATGTATAGTGATGGTGAAGGATGTGGTAAATAGTGAAGGTGATAAATGTAGAACATAATGATAAATGTGGTATATAATGATGGTGATAGATGTGGTATATGGTAGATGTGGTAATTTTATATAGTTATGTTGTTTATTGTTGCTGATTAGTGATGTGTAGTGATACTGATTTGTAGTGATGTTAATGTGTAGTGTTATGTATTGATGTTGAGACCACTGTTCCTTGAGACCACCATATTTTGAGATCACTATTCCTTGATTAAGACCACCATTCATTGAGAACACTGTTCCTTGAGACCACCATATTTTGAGACTACTATTCCTTGAGTCCACTGTTCCTTGAGAGAATCATTCCTTGAGACCACCATGCCTTGAGTTCACTGTTTCTTGAGACCTCCATTCCTTAAGACCTCTATATCTTGAGTCTACTCTTCCTTGAGACCATTCCTTGAGACCACTATTTCTTGAGACCACTGTTCTTTGAGACCACCATTGCTTGAGACCAGTATTCATTGAGACGAATGTTCCTTGAGACCTCTATACCTTGAGACTACTATTCCTAGAGTCCACTTTTCCTTGAGACCAAAAGTGAAAGCGTTAGCCACCAGGCCACCAGAGCCCCAGAGTGGTGACATTTGATAAGCCTATGCGAGGGTGCAGTGATAAGATGAGATAAGGGGTGATATTTGATGAGTGTTGGTATCTCTGTCTCTGCTTATCTGTCTGTCTGCTTGTCTCTCTTTCTGTTTCTCTGCTTCTCTCTCTCTCTCTGTCTCAGAGAGAGCCACTGTGAACCAACAGGTATTCTTACGCATTATATTTACAAGCACAGTATAACACTTTGGATTTTTTGGGATATCCTAGTTAATTTACACTATGTATAATTGTATTATGTGTACCTGTGAGATAGAAATAGAGACAGGTAGACAGACAAAGACAGATAGACAGACAGAGACAGATAGACAGAGACAGATATAGATAGAGACCGACAGAGACATAGATACAGACAGACAGACATGCAGAGATAGTCAGCCAGCCAGCAGCCGTACAGCCAGTTGGCCAGCCAGCCAGCCTGCCAAACACTTACTACACGTTTCAGAATTGTTTCTCTTTACTTAGAGCATAGGTTATAAAACATTCTGAAAGGGTACTCACCTATTTGTACTCACCTATTTGTGGTTGCAGGGGTCAAGTCACAGCTCCTGGCCCCGCCTCTTCGCTGATTGCTACTAGGTCCTCTCTCTCCCTACCCCATGAGCTCTATCATACCTCGCCTTAAAACTATGTATGGTTCCTGCCTCCACTACATCCCTTTCTAGGCTATTCCATGGCCTGACTACTCTATGACTGAAGAAATACTTCCTAACATCCCTTTGATTCATCTGAGTCTTCAACTTCCAATTGTGACCTCTTGTGTCTGTGTCCCATCTCTGGAACATCCCGTCTTTGTCCACCTTGTCTATTCCGTGCAGTATTTTATATGTCGTTATCATGTCTCCCCTGACCCTCCTGTCCTCCAGTGTCGTCAGGCCGATTTCCCTCAACCTTTCTTCGTAGGACAATCCCCGTAGCTCTGGGACTAGTCTTGTTGCCCAAATGTTGTACATGGCTTATTATCACTTTTTTTTATATTTCCTTGACCACTTATGGCCACATTGACGTGAAAGCCACCAAACTTGGGGCTAACATCACTTTCCTCTTTAAAGGGGAGCATTAATATGACATGACATCAGTGAATCCTTGAAGTTTGCAGTGCTGTTTTCTCTAGCTGGCACTCAATGTAACTGGTGCTCCCACAAGATACTAAGTGATTCCAGATTTTTTTAATTGTGTGCTCACTGAGTGTTAAGACCTGCAAGACAGGTATGCAATACCGACAAGATGAAAGTTAAGACACTTGTGCAACATCTGGTTATCTTTATTGTAGACGTTTTGCCATCCAGTGGCTTTATCAATACAGATTCCTGGACATAATAAGAAAACAGAAGAACTATGTACAAAAGATGAGGTAATCAGTCCCTCAGCCTTGTAGGTGGTGTTTTCTTATTATGTCCAAGAATCTGTGTTGATAAAGCCACTGGATGGCGAAACATCTACAATAAAGATAACCAGATGTTGCACAAGTGTCTTAACTTTCATGAGTGTTAAGACCAATTCATTGGATCTTAGTCATACCAGTCTCCTAACACCCAGGAACTGACCGACACCATTCTACTAACATGCAGGATGTGACCCACATCAGTCCACTAACACCCAGGATGTGTCTCACACCAGTCCACTAACACCCAGGTTATGATCCACACCAGTACACTATCACCCAGGACACCACCCACACCAGTCCATTAATTCCGAGCATGCCACCCACACCAGTCCATTAATTCCGAGCATGCCATCCATACCAGTCCACTTACACCGAGGATGCCATCGACACATGTCTCTAAACACCTAGTATATGACACACACCAGTCCACTAACATCCAGCATTCCACCTTCACCAGTCCACTAATGCCTAGAATGCCACCCACACCAGTTCACTATCACCCAGGATGCCACCCACACCAATTCACTGACATCCAGCATAGGACCCACGCCAGTCCACTGACACCTAGGATATAACCCACACAAGTCCACTAACAACCAGAATGTGACCCACACCAGCCCACTAATTCCCAGGATGCTATGTTCACCAGTCTATTAACTCCTAGAATGCCTCCTACACCAATCCACCAACAACCAGGGTGTGAGTCACACCAGTCCACTAACACCCAGGATGACACCCACACCAGTCCAATAACACCCAGGATGCAATCCACACCAGTCCACTAATACCCAGGATGCCACCCACACGAGTCCACTAACATGCAAGATGCCATCAACACCAGTCCACTAACACCCAATATACCACTAACACCAATACACTAACACACAGAGGATGCCACCCACACCAGTCCACTAATTCCCAGGATGCCACCTACACTAGTCCATTAACTCCTAGAATGCCTCCCTCACCAATTCTTTAAAACCCAGGATGTGACCCACACCAGTCCACTAACTCCCAGGATGCCACCTACACTAGTTCTCTAACACCCAGGATGCCACCTACACTAGTCCATTAACTCCTAGAATGCCTCCCTCACCAATTCTTTAAAACCCAGGATGTGACCCACACTAGTCCACTAATTCCCAGGATGCCACCTACACTAGTTCTCTAACACCCAGGATGCCACCTACACTAGTCCATTAACTCATAGAATGCCTCCCACACCAATACTGTAACACCCAGGATGCCACCCACACCAGTCCACTAACACCCAGGATGCAACCCACACCATTCCACTAACACCCAGGATGCCACCCACACCAGTCCACTAACACCCAGGATGCAACCCACACCATTCCACTAACACCCAGGATACCACCCACACCAGTCCACTAACACCCAGGATGTCACCCACACCATTCCACTAACACCCAGGATGCCACCCACACCAGTCCACTAACACCCAGGATGCAACCCACACCATTCCACTAACACCCAGGATGCCACCCACACCAGTCCACTAACACCCAGGATGTCACCCACACCAGTCTGCTAACACCCAGGAAATAACCCACACCATTCCAATAGCATTCAAGATGTGACCCACACAAGTCCACGAACATGCAGGATATGACCAACCTGCATGTTCAATAACACACAGGATGCCACCCACACCAATCCACTAACTCACAGGATGCCACTTACACAAATCCACTAACACCGAGGATACCACCCACAGTAGTTCAACACCCAGGATGCCACCCACATCACTCCACTAACACCCAGGATGCCACTGACACCAGTCAACTAACACCCAGGATGCCAGACACTCCTGTCCATTAACTCCTGGGATGGGACCCACAGCAGTCCACTGACACCCGGGATGTGACCCACACCAGTCCACTGACACCCAGGATGTGACTCACGCCAGTCCACTAGCATCCAGGAAGTGACCCACACCAATCCAATAACTCCCAGGATGTCACCCACACCAGTCTAACACCCTGGAAATAACCCACACCATTCCACTAGCATTCAGGATGTGACCCACACCAGTCCACTGACACCCAGGATGTGACTCACACCAGTCCACTAACATCCAGGAAGTGACCCACACCAATCCAATAACATCCAGGATGTCACCCACACCAGTCTACTAACACCCTGGAAATAACCCACACCATTCCACTAGCATTCAGGATGTGACCCACACAAATCCACTAACATGCAGGATGTGACCTACACCAGTCCAACAACACCCAGGATGCCACCCACATCAGTCCACTAACACCCGGGATGACACTCACACTAGTCCAGCAACAACTAGGATATGATTCACACCAGTCCACTAACACCCCAGGATGCCACCCACCTCAGTCCACTAACACCCAGGATGCCACCCACCTCAGTCCACTAACACCCAGGATGCCACCCACCTTGGTCCACTAGTGCCCAGAATGATGCTCACACCAGTCCACCAACAACCATGAAGTGACCCACACCACTCCCCTAACACCCAGGATACCACCTACACCAGTTCTCTAGAACGCAGTATGCCACCCACATCAGTCCACTAACACCGAGGATGACACTCACACCAACAACCAGGATGTGACCCACTCCAGTCCACTAACACCCAGGATGCCACCCACATCAGTCCACTAA